>NW_011355615.1:0-2161 GCF_000735185.1 Notothenia coriiceps
ATATGATTTTTGTCAATCGTAAAAAAATAATTTCCATGTAAAAAAAGGCAGTTTGTCGTAAAACTGTTGAAATATAAGACTATGAAAAATATGCAACTAGAAAGACTACAATTCCCAGAGTCATTATTATTACATTATTATTATTACATGTTACTTGTTAGACGCTTTTATCCAAATACTCAATACTGTGGGCAATCCCCACAGGAGCAATCTGGGGTGAAGTGTCTTGCCCAGGGACACAACGACATGCTGATTGCAGTGGGGTTTGAACCTGTGACCATCTGATCCCCAGACCAAGGCTCTATCAACTAAAGCTGGGGAACAATAGTCTTGCAAGGGGGGGGAGAAAGGAGAAGAAGGGGGAAGAAGGGGGAAGAAGAAAAAAGAGGGAGAAAGAGAGGAAAAAGAGAAAAAGAGGAGAAAAAAACGATTCGCTTGCTCCCTTCTGGGGAACGATTCGCTTGTTCCCCTTCTGTAGCATGTAAAAGTATTTATATACAGAAGTACTTTAATAAAGACCAACAACGTATGCGTTTGTTGACTAATAACACTTGTGTTATGCAGTTAACTATTAACACATTTCTATTAAATATTATATATTTCTAATAAATATTAAGTAAAACGTATACTTCTTTCAAGTTTATTACATACAATAATTATTTGTTTATCAGGGATAGTGTATTGAAGCTCATGGTTTGTGTGTTTCGCCACGCCGCTGATCTGCAAGATACATCAATTCTCGCGAGAACATGACGCCCGTATAAAATAACGAAGCTGCTCTATTTTATACTCATATTTCTGGGGTAAATATACAGTTTTTGACGAACAGAAATATTGTTTTCTGGCATCACTTTAACATTTTACGGGGGAAATTTAGATTTTGATATGAGGGCGCAGGCCGAGAGTTACCTGGTGATACTTCTAGGGCTCTGGTGCTGACTAACCCTGTCAATTAAATATATAAGCATAATGTGTTATACGAAGAAGTTCACTTCCTCTCTTGATTTAAATGAAACTATGATCGAGGCCATGAAGGATCTCCAATAACATGGCACCATTCACCTGACCTTTGCTGCTAGGCAGAAATAAACTAGTTTCAATGTTTTCACTTTATTTGTTAACAAATAAACAAGAACTTTCTCCCGCTGAGTATTTAAACCGTCCTCCCGTCCTGAAGGGGGCGGTCATCCATCTGATCTCCACCAATAAGGAAACAGAAGAACCGGAAAAAGAAGGAGAACGCGCTGTGATTGGTTGTCGGGTCACATAAAGTCACATGGCTGCTGCTCTTTGCTCAGACTGCGGTGAGAATCTGATTTTTTTTTTTCAAAGAGAGCTCTGTTAAATGTGCTTTTATATCCTCCGGAGAAGTGCAGGAACACCCGCTGCAGCCGCTCCTCCGTGGTCACGGTGAGAATCAATCAATCAATGTTTATTTATATAGCCCAATATCACAAATGTTACATTTGTCTCAGTGGACTTCACAGTTTGTACAGAATATCAGTAAGAACAGTTCTTATTGAAGGATAGTATGTTGTATCAGAGTAGTTACAGAGAGGAGATGCGCTGCTACAGCAAAGATACACCAGTTAAACATGTTGGATAAAGGCACTCTCTTTATATGTTACACATTAAAAAACGATAATTAGTATAGTTTAGAAGTTACCGCTGTAACACGGTTTCCAAAGTACCTATCGCCCCACGTGATGCTGTGCCGAGCTTTCTGTGTTATCCAGATCTCATGGAACTCATTGTTCCAAAGTTTATCTTCTAATTATAGTGTTTTCGGGTATAAAAAACACAAAGCAAACATGTGGCGGGAACATTTTAAAAGATGGCGGCCCCTTCGTTTCCCAGACGTTAATCATAAATACGTTTTGTTTTTACAGATGCGTAGAGTAAGTCCTTTAAGTTCACTTTAGAGTAACCTGTACTTTGAGTATTTCAATGTTATGACACTCTATATAATATCTGCAGGAAGTGGTACTGATTCTCAGAATAAAAGTGTTTGTGTGGAAGTGATGGAACGAAAGGACGATTGAAGCCCCCCCAGCAGGGTGTTCTCAGAGGGGGGGGGGCCGTGACAAAACCTGACCGAAGCGTTCGTCTGATCCCAGCTGATGCTAGTGATGCTAACGTGATGCTAATGCTAGTGATGCTA
>NW_011355616.1:0-2496 GCF_000735185.1 Notothenia coriiceps
TGTAGAAAAGTCAGAATCGATATAGATGTTTTTTATTTTAAAGAAAACTCAGATAGAACATAGTAAAAAACTATAAATTATAGTGTCCGTCCAAAGATATGTTTTTATTTATAGTGAAAACTACCCTTGGATGATGGTAAGGTAGACTAAAAGCTTTAGGAATCCAAAGTACAACATATAATAAGTACCCTGTATCAAGATTGATGCAAAACAAGTGACATTTGACCTTTTTAGAGAGGTTTAGCAAAAAGAACTCCGCCTCTGAGGTGATTTGGGTGGAAATGGGGGTTTTACCGTTTCTCTGGAACCCATTGGTCGATTTTGGTGATTGACATCTCTTTCTGACCGTTAGAGCCAATAGAATCGAAGGGTAATCTCCCCACTCACACACATGGTAAAACAAAAAGGTGGGGGCTTCGCGCACGAAGTTTTGCATCAGAGTGAAGCTATCTCTAGCTCTGACATCTGGAAACGGAAAAGCAGGTTTATTGCTTATGGACTATCAGAAATCATTTCAAAGGGACACAGACACATTGGATTGACCTATGGATTAACTTCAGCAGCGTTTTTATCGTTTTAATGCCATTGAAGACCACTTTTGACCAGACTACGACTGCAATTTGAGGTAAAGTGTCTTGCCCAGGGACACAACAACATGCTGACTGCAGTGGGACTCGAACTTACTATCCTGTGATTCAAAGTTCAGCGCACTAAATTCAGCGCACAATTCCACTGAGCCACAGCCTCCCCTATAAATAAGTAAACGCAAGTTTTGCAAGTGTGTGTTTGTGTTAATACATTTCAGTTCTCTCTCCCACAAGACATCCGCAATATGGACTCACTCTCAACCTTCAAATCCTGCCTGAAAATCCACCTTTTTAAACTGGCGTATATCATAATTCCTCTAAACTGATTGTTGTTTTTTAAGTCTTTATTTTTTAAGTCTTGAATTACTGTTTGACCTTCTTTGTTGCTTGTTTTTAATTATACTCTGGAAGGTGTCCTTGAGAGCTTAGAAAGGCGCCCATAAATAAAATGCGTTATTATTAGTTGTACATCATTGTAATCATACCAAAGAGAGGTGTGATTACTTATAAAAGAAGCGCTGTCTATAGTGTTTGTCCGTGTGTTAATGTGTGTTCTTTTTACTCACTCTTACGACAGTATGCTTGTAATATTTTTGAGTTCCATGTACATTTTATGAACATTAAAATATTACATTCAGATGTCTGGTGAATAAAATCCTTCATATGGGTCAAATATATAGTTAAAATTGGCCACGAACGTAATAATGGGTTCTTACCAAAGTTAGTGTTTCTTTTAGACATTTTAATGCAGAAAAGTTGCAAATCATGCCTTTAACGTGCTCCCTGTATTACTATTGTGTCAGAGCAAATGTGTACTGAAACCTTTTCTGTGGCTGTGTCTCTATCAACTAGTCAAGATGTTCATATTTGATTGATTACCGTAACCAGATTTTTCTCTTATTCATTAGATGTTTGATTCAGATTGTCTTTATTAAGCCTTATGTGTTCAACAGGAGAACTTGTGTTGGCTGAAGAGTCGTCACACATCAAAACACCTGCTGATGCCACCTGAGGTGATGTCACCTGCAGGTACCATGCCAAACAGCATCATCAGCATTGTTTTCAGTCCTGCAGTGTGGGTGTGTGTGCGTCCGTGCGTGCTTGTATGTAACCCGAGTGCAGAAAGCAACTAGAGAGATGACGGCACTAGATAAGGTGTACCTCTCTCTGACCCTGCCTGTGTGTGTTCGCCAGCCAGCCAGCCAGCCAGCCAGCCACACACACACACACACCTCGCTCCTCTGCATCAGTGATAAGCATGTAAATGAGGTCTGCCGCCTTGTGTCTAACTCCTGCAGTAGAACCAGGTCGCTCCTCTCTCTGCTCTTCAGTTCCTCCAAAAACGTTTAACAAACAGTCATCTAATATCTCAACATGTCTTGTGAGACTGACCGTTGAGCGGCCCGACCAAGCAAGGAGGCAGAGGCAGAGAATCCAAAAATATAACCCGACGGGGCATTTATTAAAACATTACACACAATGACACAGCCACAATAAACTGCTCACGTGCCCAGCCTGTGGCCACCAGCAGCTCACACACACTGACTCAAGCACAACAAAAGACAGCACTTAAATACACAGAGGAATCAAACACAGGTGAGGGAAAACAATTAGACACAGGTGAGGGGGGAGGGACAACCCAGGGCCCCAGGTGCGCACAATCACCCGGCCCAAAGCCATCAGTCCATAGTGACGCAGTTCCCTGCGTCACATTATGGCAAGAGAGAATCTAAAGACTGAGTGATGGTCTGAGGTTTATTCACTCAGCTCACTTCCTGACCGCTGTGTGGAGTAACAGAAGCTGGAGGGATGGATCATGCAGTTCAGTGAGGAGGACTCATTCCCATTAGTGGGGTGGTTTGGATCCAAGAGGCATACTGTATAACTTCAATACCAATAAAAGGTTTTT
>NW_011355617.1:0-3306 GCF_000735185.1 Notothenia coriiceps
GTGGCCAAAATCTGATCAGCTCATTTTCAGACAGGCTTTTATAGAAATGGATCAGGACAAAAAGAGAGAGAATCTTTTTTTCTGAAACTTTCAGAATCTCGGAGGGGACCTTTAAGCCATCCAATCGCTTTTGTGCGTTCATGTGTGTGTGTGTTCCCGACCTGTGTGTGGCGGGCTGTCGTTGTTGTTGTCCTGCTCGGCGCTCACTTCCAGGTTGGTCTGGTTCTCAGCCATCAGCTGCAACTCGCTCACCTCCGCTGCCGTGTTGGGGACCCCCTCCGGCACCTGAAACACCAGCAGAGTGAGGGTCTGTTTATTCACGGAGCTTTAACAGGAAACCATAGAAACATCACACCGACACACGTTCATATTATGCAGAAAGAAACAGTACTAAAGTCAATCAGAATACTTTACTTATGCCAAGGGGAAATTAGGTGTTGTGTCAGTTGCTCGAAGTAGAGCAGATTACCAAACATACATTAAAGTAGTTATGTCAATATAAGAAAAATGTGCAATAAGAAGATACATTTAATCAAATAGAATACAATTATTTATAGGTTTTTTTTCTTTTTACTTACAATTTTGTACATTTACGGCCCGTCCACACTACAGCTTAAAAAAAAGCTTGCCGGCGGGCGTGTCTGAAGCTCGACCAACAACCAATCACATGAATCTCCCGCCCCTGACACACAAGCAGCGGTTTGATTGGCTAGAGCTTGTACTGGCATATGATTTGATTGGCTGACGCTTCCACCGAAAGCTTCAGAAGCTTCAAAAGTTGAACATTGCTCAACTTTTGCAGCCTGAAACGCCAGGAAAGCTCCGCTCTGCTACCCACAATTCAGTTCGGCGAAAAGCGAGGCAACGTGACGTCACCCCATTCAAAGTGAATGGGCAGACGCGTTGGAAACCGTTTTTGAAGCTGTCGAAGCTGTAGTGTGGACGGGCCGTTACTCACATTTTTCAGATGTGAATATCTCACAAACTTAGCACATTATTCAGACTGTGCATTACTTTCAATATGTTTTTTGGTGTTAGTGTAACGCTGCCACTGAAGTTAATTTTAATTACGGAGTGTTTTTGCTTAATATGTCAGAAACTAGTAAAAAAAAAAGAACCGGCTGTTATTTCCCACGGCACAGATGTCTTGTTTCGTCTGACTAACCACCAAAAAACGAAATATATTAAGTATCAAGTATAACAAGAAATCATCATCGTCAGTCTTCAAATTTGAGAATCTGGAACCAGATCATGTTTGGCCTCGCAGAATGACTACAGATAGGATGACAATTTGTTCAAATTAACTATAAAGTACTGTCGTGGGACATGTTATTGCCACTTAGACACAACTCACAGAGATAATAAGAGTCTTTATTAATATTATTATTGTTTTAAAACCCTCAGGGAGATACAGAGACAACTGAATACACATGTATCCTCTGAGGGCATCATAGAAACGTTAAAGCAGTTTAAAACACGATCACCAAGACAAATATTTTACAATCCCTCTGCTTCATCATCAGGTTTGTTTCAAAACTACATGAGCTGATCTCAACCCGAGCTCGACAGTGAAGGGGCAAATAATATACAAAGAAACGTCCAGAGATCCCATTTAAAGCTCCATTTACAGAGGAATGTGTGACTGACAAATAAGTCAAAAGGGAGAAGAAGAAGAAGAAGAGAGGACTTCTGGGAAAGAAAGAAGTAGTGTCCGTACCTCAGAGTCGCTGGATGCACAGGAGCTGGCTCTCTTCGGACACAGTTTGGGTCTGGAAAACACAAAACCACAGCAATTTAGTGAATCATTACAGTCAAATTCAAAAACAGGATTTTATGAACGTCAATTATTTTTGGAAGAGTTTTCCCAAGAATAAAAGTCCCTCTGGTTTTCACAATTTGACCAGAAATGTAAAAATGGACACTATTTGACATCTTAGCACTCAATGTATAATAGCTCCAACATACCTGTGGCTATTTCCCCTGAATAGATTCCCCTAGGATGATCGAGCACAGTCTTGCATTCACACGTCAAAAATGTAGTGCTTGTTACTTGATATGCATTGCTTTGTATTTCCTGTAGGCATGACCTTTATTAAAAACCAATACTAGTCATGTCCAGTATTTCTTTCAGAGACAAACTGGCGGCTATCAACTTTAGCTTATTGACTTAGAAAAATGACTAATAGCTGTTTTTGCCATGCTTTTCTAATGTTCCAAGGCCCAAATGAACTAATGAAGCATGCTGAAATACTTGAGCAAGTCCCCTCTTAATAAAATTACTTTTACAGTTCAACGAGTTCACTGCCAGCCGCCGGTCAAATGAGGGCAACCCCTGCTGCGACTCTCATCCACCTTCCACTGTTTTCTGACCAGAACAGACCTTGCTAATTAATCTCACTGCAACTTCTAACATGCAACATTTCACCTTTATCAGCAGGCGAGTCGTTTTCAAGTAATTTCTCATTTAAATTAATAGGGAACAATCGAAGAGGAAAGAGAACGAATGCCAGCTACTGAGGCTGTGCTTTGACGCTAACGCGTTTCCTGGCTTCTGGATGTTGTTGTTGCTTTTCACACTTAAATTTTATTGAACACATGTTTCCAATTTCCCTGTCGTTAAAAGTGAGAACCTGTGGAGTTATTGTGCGTAATGGAGGTGTTGGAGACAGCGAGCTGCTTTTGAAATTAACGGGAATCATATTAAATTAAATAAAGCTGTTTCTCACAACAAGCTAAATGCTAACACCTCAGCAGATCTTCAGGATTTTGAATATATGTTGACAAGGAGGGTTAAACAGTCGGCATGTCAGAACAGATAGTATTACACTAAACCCTCAGATTGTGTTCACTCTCCCCTGGGATGAACAAGAGGGAACAGATGGTAAATTACACCTTTTGATTGTTTGACAATGCACACAACTCTCATTGAGTTTTTAATTCTCCTTGTCCCTTTTTCTCCCCCGCCCCTTCACTTTCATGCCGCCTCTGTGTTTTTTGTGGAAATGACGCCAGGTGCTGTACCTTGAATGCCTCACAGTCTACGGTGAGAATGCTCCACATCAAGGAGGCCGCACAACTGTAGCCAAACCCACCTGAACTGAAGGGTCACCACATCAGGGCCGAGGCTTCCAGCTGAGTCAACATAACAGAGTGGTGACGATATGTGTGTGTGTGTGTGTGTGTGTGTGTGTGTGTGTGTGTGTGTGTGTGTGTGTGTGTGTGTGTGTGTGTGTGTGTGTGTGTGTGTGTGTGTGTGTGTGTGTGTCTCTCTTGTGTGTGTGTGTGTGTGTGTGTGTGTGTGTGTGT
>NW_011355618.1:0-4939 GCF_000735185.1 Notothenia coriiceps
CTGCCAACACCATGTTCTATCCTATTGGGGGTCCCGCCGACACCTGCTCCACCGGGTTTCCTGCCAACACCATATCCTGTCCTGTTGGGGGTTCCGCCGACACCTGCTTCGTCGGATTTCCTACCAACACCATGTCCTGTCATGTTGGAGGTCCCGTCAACACCAGCTCTTGCTCCGTCCGGGCTTCCACTGACACCAGCCCATGTTCCGTCCAGAGTTCTGTCTACGCCTGTCCAGCCAGGGGTCCCACCAGCTCC
Source organism: Notothenia coriiceps (assembly GCF_000735185.1). Taxonomy (NCBI): domain Eukaryota; kingdom Metazoa; phylum Chordata; class Actinopteri; order Perciformes; family Nototheniidae; genus Notothenia; species Notothenia coriiceps. The sequence goes on from NW_011355618.1 coordinate 258, forward strand.
TGCTTTCGATCCCAGTGCTCCGGCGATCCAGCTGACACTGGAGGGGTCCCATTGCGGCGTACGTCGTCCTCCGGAGCTATCCCGTCGCCGCCTTCTTGCACGACCTTGTGCCCGGCCTCCTGAGTTCCCCAGCGGCCTTCGCCCTCGAGCCCGGCCTCCTGAGTTCCCCAGCGGCCTTTGCCCTTGAGCCCGGCCTCCTGACTTTTCTAACTCTGCCTTGCCCCCGGGCCGTCCGCCCGATAACTCCACCATGAACTCTGCCTTGCCCCCGGGCCGTCCACCCGAGTCCCCCTTCTCGGCTTCAGCTGTTCCCCCGGGCCGTCCTCCCTGAAGAATGATCCTCCTCCTCCTCCTGGATCAAGAACTTAGGGAATGTTATATCTACCGATAATTTTTTCCAAAATAAAAAAGGGGTAAAATAGTTTTGGGGTGCCGTATGCATTTTCACGCACGTAGTTCCCTTTTCTTTAGAGACGCTAGGAACTTTTTGGCTGCTGCCAACTCTGTATTCTTTTAAGTGAAGTTATTTTCTTTTTTAATATACAAGTTGGGTGTTTTAGTTTTTTTAGGGAATACATTTGACCGGCCAAGTTTTTTTTTTTTCATTTGTTGACCACTTTTTCCCATCCTTACTGACATTTTGAGAAACCTCTGGTATTGTGATCAGGTGAAAATTAATAAACTTAACTTACACTGCTGCCTATTTGACATGTTGTGCTTACTGGTGAACTGAGCTGTTCTCACCACTAGAGGTCAGCAGTGGGTAACTCTTCATGAGAAAGAGACACCCTTTTAGAGAACAGCAGCTCACTCCAGGGAGTTCAAGGTTTTTTTCAAAAGGTTATGAGCATATCACAATGTGCGCTCATGCTGCAGTTTATAACAGTAGTACATGTTGCCATGGAGGGATAAGATTCCACATTTCCTGACAAGAGCCAAATTGCCCAAGATTTTACAAAAACTAATAAATACAATCTCTTGCGGAACAAAAAGCATGTTAGTGAGCTCCTGAGAACGCTTTGCATCTGCTTTGATGGAAACTGAAGGGGAACCCTAATCTGTCCATGTACCCAAATGTGTTCATATCTCTGAAACAGGCCCTGTGTTCAGGCTGGTAGCTGCACTCCTCCAGCTTCACTGTGTGTAATTGTAACGTCTTGCTGCCAGACATTTTGGCAACCCTGCAAAGCCTGTCTCATGACTCTGGTAACTCCCTAAATGCGGCCCCCACCCTGACCATATCACAACATGCACATCTGGCCCCACACCTCACAGGGCTCTCTCACATGGGGAAGATAGATAAGAGGTCACTGAGTTCATCTGCACTGTAAAGTTTTACTAAAGAGAGGTGATAAAGATAGGAAAGGAAAAGAAAAAGGCCCTGCTTAAAGAATGCTCTGCTTTCTGTCTGGATCATTGAAAAATATGCATTTTTTTATAGAATTCTATAAAAAGTTGTCTAAAGTTTTTTTAAAGCATGTCTTCTTTAATAATTGACTGTGTCCAAGGCTATCAGCAATGATTAAACCTTAATCTAAATGTGATCGCTTCCCAACAATATAGAGGAGGTGTTAGCACATAGCTGCTTTAGTATATATTCCCACCAAGGCAGAGCCATAGAACAGGAACACAAACATTCATTTCGAGAATGACAGTGTGGACCTTTTGCGGCGTCTGTGTTTCTGTTTCCTGTTGGATGTCAGGACAACAAAAGCTCAGAGTTGCTTGTGAGTTTCTTGGAAGAAAGTCATTTATTTCAGTTTGGTTAGTTGTACTGACTTAATAAGAATATCTTTGTCTGAAAAGGAGTTATATGGTGGCCCATTGGTGCAAACGCGCTACAGTGGCCCAAAAAATATCCAATGTGCTGCACTTTCAAAAACGATGTAAATACATAAACACAAATGGAACGCTTGTTGACGTTTGGGGATTTGCTAAAAGTCACTTTCGCAGAGTAAGTCTGTTTTATAATTGTAAGTGTTTTGTCAGTATATATGAAATGACTAGGTTAGCTACATTAGCTCGTTGGTTACAGCAGATCGTGATTGTCTTGCAGAATTTATTTATTTCCAGTATTTTGTATTTGCAGCTTTTGGTTTCTGCAGCGCTTTCAGTAAAGGTTGCAATGCTGTTGTCAAGTTGGTGACCATCTTTCCTAATTTGCATGTGTTTCGGAACATTTGTGTTCTTATATTTGCAGCGTTTTGAAACTGCAGCCGTTTCTCCTAATGGAAATGTTTTGTTCTGTTCTATGATGTTTACACCCCGCCACTGTAGGGTTCCATTAAAAAAGATGCTTGATTTAAAAATAAATAAATGATTATTATTTAGTATTAGAAATGTAAGTGTGCCAATTGAACACTAATTCTTTCCAGGAATCCACATTTACATCCAGAGCAAATGTTCCTTCTTTTGGAAATGATCCAAACCTGGACCTGTACGTTGCTGTGACTAACCAAGAAAGAAACACAAACTAGGAGATACAATCACAATTTGATTTAATACAGACAAAAAAAAGTAAACCTCAAGAAATTGCACCATAAAAAAAAAGGTTTCTCCTGCCCCTGTTGCACTTTGTAAAATTCGAATCAAGTATCATATGACTGGATCACTTTATCTGAATATGTTGAGATTCAATATTACATAAAGATACACACACATTCCCTGATTTGCTGATGTCTTTGGTTTCTTTTCTTAATTTAAGAATGTGATGATTGGGTTAGAGGTAGGGCTGCTCAATTAATCATATTTTAATCGCAATGATTGCAACGATTACGAAAACAACGTAATCGAAATAAAACGATTATTATTGTTTTATTATTATTGTTTTTTATTATTATTATTTTATTTTTTTTATTGGTTTTTCAGTTTAATTATACTTAAAGTTCAGGGTAATCAACTGTTAAAAACATACCGTTCAATTTTTTTTTTCAATAAATGGATGTTTTCAAAGTAAATGAATAATCGTTTTTAATAATCGTGATATCAATTATTGACCCAAATAATCGAGATTATGATTTTTGCCATAATCGAGCAGCCCTAGTTAGAGCGAGGTGGACTTTAAACCTAGGAACTTTGCCCTTAATTTCCACGGAGAAGGTGTGGCGGCTGAACAAGCAGTAAACCCAAAGGAGTCCTCGGCAACCGTCCCATAAAATCCAAACTGAAGGAAAATGCCACGGTCATTCCTCTTTGTGTTGTGGTGGAGACGTCCTTAATCGCCTCAGAAATGCACAATGCTAAACCCAAGCTGCTGGTTCACATTCAAAGAAAAGGCACTCACAGTTTTCATATTATGGCAGTGTAAAAAGAAGAAAGTACACTTGTGTGCTTAAAAAAAGGTAAGAACAATAACAAATAAATTAAGTCCCTTAAAGTAAATACACCTACAGGTTCAAATATTAGAGCTCTATTCTCTCATTGTATCCTTCCACAGTAAACACCACACACAGACCCGGAGGGAGAACATCATCTGAGTTAATGTCAGAATAGACGTTGGCCACTGCCAGCAGAGCTCTGAGGTCTATTTAGAGCAGGATATTTTAAGCGAGTAGCCCACTCAATTGCAGTCCTGTCCCTTGTCCCAGCGCTGCATCACACAGTGACAGACACCACTGTAACTCAGGCAGAGACTGATTGTATGATACGTTTTAAACTCAGCCTAGTAAACATCGTTTTGGTGATTTGCTTAATTTGGGTGACGGGTATATTGTAACATATGTTTTAACAACATTTCATATGATGGCAATCCATTCAACATTTGTGTGAATGAAAGTGGACTAACAACATTGCTCAAAATCAGTTTAACCAAATGTAGTCTCATTTTAACCCTGATGTCTGGACCTGTTTTAATGAGCAAATCACCAAAACATTTTTTTTGGGAGAGGAAAAAATGATTATAAATAAAAAATATATATCTAAAATTCCCCATGCTGAACCATCACAGCATTTTACTTAAAAATAAAAACGTTTTCCTTCATGACATTTGTTTCCTCTTCTTTCTTTCAGCTCAGTACAGAGATTCTTGAATAAGTCATTTAGAGCCTAGGTAGGCGGGACTTCCTGTTTCCCAAAACTGCAGACTGTAGACAGGAAGATGTGATGTCAAGTCTTCCTGAATCCACTAACGCATAAAGAGTTTTATGAGGCCCGCCTGGTGCAGCTGTTGCCATAGGGACAGTTCCATACGGAGGTCGTGGTTTGCGTAGAAGCCCACCGAGTGGTAGACGCTGTCGTAGTAGTGGTCCGAGTACTTCTTAAAGTCCGGGGTCATGAAGCCGTAGGCACTCACCTTCATCAACAAAAGAGACACAAAAAACAGTCAGGACAACAAATTCTGCCATCTTATCTTCTAGAAATCTAAACAGAGATTTATTCTGATTAAATGTATATCATGATTCAATTATGACTCACTGTCATCCCTGTCAACTAAACTAAAGACAGCTTGAAAAACAGGTTTGACAAAGATTATTAAGGACACTTTTTCATGATGGAACTGAACTGTGGTCTAGAACAGGGGTTCCCAAACTTTTCAGCCCGCGACCCCCAAAATAACAGTGCCAGAGACTGGCGACCCCCTGTCGACGGTAGTGGATTGTCAAAGGGGGAGCCTCGCTGCGGGGAAATTATACAGATGGCTAGTCCGCCCCTGAAAATGTCTATGCAAACGTTATTATTAATAA
>NW_011355619.1:0-10326 GCF_000735185.1 Notothenia coriiceps
AAGCCCATTGTAATTTCAGGCTGATATTTCCTCACAGCAGCAGCCGCACACCTTTAGTTAAACCGCCAAAAAGGCCACATTATTAACCCGAAAGTACACAAAAAGTACACTTCAGATACTCAAGGTCTTTGAGATGCTTCACGCTTTGAAATTTCACCGATATCTGTTACGGTTCTTCCACAAAACGTTCACATGTAAGAGGTTTATCTCTCATTCAGAACAATGGAAACCTGTGATCTCTGCACACCTCATTAGTTCAAATATAAACACCTGTGTCATGGAACACGATGATGTCATAACTCCAACTGACATGCTCAGAGCAGCAGACTTCAGATAATGGTTAATGGTCCTGCCCTCAACAGCTCTACGTCAATTATGGGGTGTCATCATAGGCCGTTTCCATGGAAACGCATCCCTCGCCATAAAAGACGATGTCGCTATACATTAACTCCTATGAACATTTTCAAAAAGTGCTCAAACTTCACATGTGTGCTAACAGTCCAGCCGTGAAGACATCTACGAGACAGTTTTGAGATTTCTTCAAATGCCGTTGCCATGGCAACACAATGCTCGCCATAAAACACGGTTTTCTCATAACTTCAGTGGAAATGCTCCAAACAGCCCAAAACTTCAAAGGTTTGGTAACGATGCAGCCATCTACGCATCTAAGCTTATTATGGGGTGTCATCAAATGCCGTTGCCATGGCGACAGATCATTCACCATCAAGTTAGTTCAAAAATGTGCAGTTCAAATATTCTGCTGCTTTTCCAAGCCTTTTTACTTTCTTTTCTTCTCTCATCACACATTCAAGCCCCCAGTGTTCATGTATCATTTCAATCTAAATTCTTCACTTTCTTCTTACACATGTAAGGTTAATTGAACACAAGGTTGGTACAGATTCATTCTAAATATATTTTATTAATCTGTTATCTGAATGAACTGTCAGTATAAAGGAATAACGGCAAACTTTTTCAGTCCGATGTCTGTGATGTTTAAATATTACCATTACCATATTACCATTACCAATATCACTTTTTATATAAGTGAACATTATATTTTCATGTATTTTATATTTAATAATTCATAAAATAATATTCATATTTCTTAGATTTGTTTTTATATTTCTTCAGCTAGTAGCAACTCTTTGTATTGAGAAGCTTCAAGAATACGCCTCCTGGTGGTACGATAAGATCCTTTGTGAATATGTCTGCAAACACAGAGACACGTACCTTCCTCTTCACAAACTTATCCCAGTAGTTGTTGGGGAAAGATCTGAAAACCACAGGAGAGAAGGCTCATGAGACACATAAAGCAGTATTAACATACAAAAGTAACAGTAAAGAACTGCAACAGAAAAAAAAGATAAAACACAACTCTTCTTCTTCCTGCTAGTTCTTTATACATCTTCCATATTGCAATGTGTTGCGAATGCTTGTTGTAAACAATGACTCACTGTGTGTTGATCACCAGTCGGTCCCACTGGCCTTTGATGTCGTCCTCAGAGGGTTGCTCTGTGATATAAAGCCCATCAAATTCCAGCTTCCTGGCCACTTCCTTTTCACGCTTAAAGATCACCAATGGCACCTACACACAAATACACAATATATAAACATATAAATAATAAAACATTTCATCTTAGAAAGTTGGAATCATTGGATGTGAATGTTTGAAAATATCGCTGAAAGGATAAATATGTGCCCTAACATTGAATGATATGCTTTTTGTCTATTATTTGGTCATGGGTTTGTGTCAATGTGCTTTGATATGTGATAATATTACCTTCAACTGTGCTTATGAGTTTTAGTTGTGATTGTGATCCTGCCTTTGCCTATTCTCATGTGTTTTCTTCTGTGCTTATGTGTTCTTGTATGTTTCCTTTAACCTGCTGTGGGTTGCAGATGAAAATGTGCCTCTACGGCTGGATCTGGATACATATGGCATATATACATGATTGCATGATGCTATATATCAACACATACTGGATAAACGGTTCATTTTTGTATTTCTGCTGTAACAATAGTTGGTATCCTGCCTTGAGACAGTAGTATCCGATGATGCAGAAGAAGGAGATGACAGTGTGGAGGACAGCCAGGATGCGTAACATGGGCTCCATGTACCCGGTGCTCTCCTCTAAGACAAAGCGCACTGTGACGGGTTTCAGGGGCTCCCCCCCCTCATCCATCACCTCCTGCTTCGTCTCCATTGCTTCTCCTCCCAGTGGATCCCACTGAATTCTGCTGTCAGATTGGCTGCTAGTGTACACCACTTCCCTTTCCTCAACCACAGAGGAGGATGTAGAAACCTGCTAGGGACAATGTATTAGTTTAATTGACTGAGACTGTAAAATGAAATATTGGTGTGTGTCAGCACAAAATCATGGGCAGCATATAAAACACATGCAATGCTAACCTTTAGGCTTACAATACAATACACTGCCTTTTTCAATCTGAATACGTTCAAGGTTTTTATAGATTGTCAGAGAGGGGTTCATGTCCCCAAAACTAGGATGTCAACATCAGACAGAATACCTGACAGCATTCTATAGGAGAGCAAATCATAGTTATGTTTCATGTTTTACTTATATCTTTTATAAGCACACAGCTCCTGGACCTGACAGTGTCTCAATGAGTGTTGGTCTGAATGATTCATTATTTGAGGAAATAAGTTTTGTGACTAATTACAAAATCCCTGCTATAGAGGACGATTACCTTATAGAAAAGGAGGATGAAATTGATTGCAAAGGCAACAAACAGCGCCAGCATCCTCATGTTGTAGAAGTTCCTGGCAAAGTAGTTCTACAGGCGAGACACAAAGAAGAGTACAATGTAGAAGATGTCCCAGACTGAGCACTAGATGTAGGGGCTCTAACCCAGTCCCCGTTCTGAGTCAAATGTCATTCTCAGGTTAAAACAAGTTGATTTGAGGCTTCAGCAGCTGCAGAGATTGACTGGGTATTTTCGTACTAAGCTACAGTTCAGAATGCACTTTTACACAGAATGTGAAATCTGTTCAAAACCAAAACACATTTCATTTTCATATTGGCCTATATGTATTGTTTTAAGATTGACTTACACATGCTAACACATTCTTTCAAATGAGAACTCTCCTCCTCACTGAATTATTAACAGCAGTTGCTAAAAGAAAAAGACAGAAGTGTTCCATGTACCAGAAGTTTCCTCTGGTAGGCGATGATCTTCTTTAGGAAAGCTGACTCCTGCAGGTCCGGTTCATCAGACTTCGAGGTGTGATGCCTTCTCACTTTTGGCTTCATCTTCTCATTCTTCTGTTGTTTCTCTTGCTTCTCTACATGTCCACCCCTGAAATCACAAAATGAATCACACTCATACACTGCTAAAACAAACTGTGGGCATCATCCAGAGGCTTGGCCAAGTAATAACTTATTTTTTTTTAAATAATGAAAAACAAAGCTAATGTCCCATTGAGCGACAAGTTTTCTTCTAAACAGATATACATGTATTTTGCCAGAATACTCAAGAAAGTGTAGATTCTTTCCCAATTATAAAGTATTTAAGGGGTGGTGCAATGTTGTTACTCTGTAAGCGTGCTTTAGTCACTCATTTTATAACTTTAGCCTGTACTTTAACTTTAGCACTGTCCGTATAGTACATAGTGTGTTTCTGTCTGCCAACAGAGTTACAATGTCTGTTGTAGCAATCAGATAAAAGAACAAACATTTGAACATACTCTGGTGTTTCCTCAGGTTCACATTCTGTCTCTGCTGTTGTGTCCTTCTCCTCTGAGGAAGAGCTCTTCGACTGAAAGAGAACATATACATACACAACAAGGAAGTATTCTGTAGGCATGCTAGCTGCAAGGCTTCAACACACATGTTATCAATCAGCTTCTTCTTATGGCTGATAGGATCCTTTCATGATAATCAGCATTGTTTTGAGTAATATTGAGTGAATGATTGTTAATCATGTTTATTTATTGGTGTACCTCACAAAATATTTGTATTTATCATTCACATTCAAATAAACAGAGCACTGCTCTCATCTCCATGTTGGACTACTATCGTGCTAATCTAAAAATAAGCTGTACCATATCAAAGAAAATGGGCATGGCCTCAATACGCAATATGTATTGAAATATTACTTTAACCTGCAATATGAAAGAATGAGAGGAGTAATTACAGAAAACTCAACCCAAACGTTACATTTTGAGATACAAATTCAGAGGATAGATAATCTTGCGCTCCTGTAAATTTGATCGTAAACACATTTGGTGTAAGCCTATGTGAAGGATCATACCCCAGCATTAACAAACCCACAAAGCTTAGTTAATGAGACGCCTCTGTGTTATAATGGGGTGGGGTGTTTTACTGACAGCTCCCCAAAAGTGAATTCAAAACAAATCTAACGCTGGCTGATGTCTGGCTGTTCGTTTAGGGAGCGCTGATTTGATATGAGCAGTGTTTTCTATGAGCACAGGACACATGTTAGGTGCACTTTTTGTTAACAAACACATTCAGCATTCGAACTACTGTATGTCCCGGGGGCTCAGCGCCTGATTAAACCTTATCACACTCACCTGATTCCTCCGTCTGAGCTCTGGGGGTTTGGTGGTTGGAGTTGGGGGTGCCGGGGGAGGAACCGGGGTGTTGAGCAGCTCCGTCAGGCTGGCGTTGGGGTTATGAGGGGTGATCTTGTACTGGCCGCCCTCTCTTCTCAGGTCCAGGCCGAAGATGTCTGAAAGCAGCTCCGTCTCACTGGTGTTCACTGCCAGGTCAGCCAGGTCCTCTTTAGGGGGGGCCCTCTTCTCTCTGTCCTCCCCCTCACCCCTCACCTCGTCCTGGGTGGGGTCAGGCATGTCGGCCAGCAGCTCTGACACCTGGGTGGAGGCAGATTATAATGTGATTAGGAGCAGAACTTACTGTTTTAATGTGTTTAAACTGTTTATTGTTTTTATAAAAACAAGTTTATTAACCTTTATGGTTTTGGCCCCCTCCACCAGATTGCCTCCCATGAAGGTGTTGTAAAAGATTCGGCAAAATCCTCGGGCCACACTGAACGCTATGTGGAGGAAGCCCAGCATCACGGACAGGTAGAAAGAGACCAGCGTGGTCACCATGTCCTTCACTGTCATGCTCTTTATCTTCTTTATCTGCTTCTTCAAACTCTTCATAGAGAGGACCTGGAAAAAGAGAGCACAACGATCTGTTTATGCACTGCTTGCTGTTGGTTAATAGTCTCTTTTTAGGGCCTAACATATACACTCTGTCATGTGTCATTGTCAAACAGCATCAACAATACTGCCGCTACTCCTCTCTCTGCACTAACCAACCCTGAACATTAAAGCTTCATGACACAATCACATTACAGCATGTTAGTAGAAAAAATGTGTAGCATTTAGAAGTATGTTTTTTGCTATCTTAACTGTATTTCTAAAAAGCAGTACGTCCCTCTGCATTTAAATATCTTGAAAATGTTCGAATTCTGAACATTTTAAACAAATACTACCAGGCTTTGCAATATGCTCTAATTACAAGAGATGAGGAGATGAATATCAGATGAATGTGTTCAAAACAGGGCTGGAGTCAGGATGTGGTTAGCCTAGTGAACTTAGCAAACATCCTGGAAGCAGCCTGGCTCTGTCCACAGTTGAAATTCACCAACCAACACTTCTAAAGCTCTCCAATAAACCTCTGTATTTAGTTTGCTTAACTTTTAGAAAAAACAACAAAGTGAGAATGACTAGTTGTCATGTGTTATGTATCCACTTACAAGCCTACAGAGTTTTTTTGTTATTTATATTTTTGGGGATTTTTTATATATTTTGTATCTTTCGTTGATATAGGGCTGTGGTCTGGTGGAACAGAAACTCTTTTCTGCAGTTTCTCTGAACAATGTAATCACTTCTTCGACTCTACAGAAAAATGAACCAGGTTTTCAGGAGTATTCACAAATTCCTATTAAAACATACAGACTCAGACACACTTTGATTCTCACCTTTATCAGCAGCATGACATTGTAGCGCAGAGCTAACAGAGCCATGCGCACAGTGCTGACGGAGAAGAAGCCCATCTCAGAGTTCTCCTCGTCCGGCTTCTCCCGCTCACTCTCCTCTTTCACCGCTGAGCGCTCGCCAGCGTCAGACATCTGAGCCGCCAGCTGCATTTCAAAGATGGTGTCCTCGCAGAAATTTACAAACAGCTCCATCTTCTCCTTCTCCCCTCCTTCGTTGACCACATCAAAGATGAACTGCCGCTTAGATTCTTTTACCTGAGCAGATGGTATATTAGTCAAAGAAGTTGCGAGTAAACTGAGGGTCACTATGCAACACTGCAACCAAATCAAGTAGTATGACATTTAAGTGACACATTTTATATGTATTTAATGAATCTACTGCCTCGTCTTTACCTGAGGTTTCTCCCACTGTGTGCGACTGGACTCGCTGATCTCGAAGTAGACCCTCTCAATGCGCTTGGCGCTGCCCATGATCTCGATGCGGCCCAGGTAGGGCTGGAAGTAGTTCAGCACGCTGTCCGCCAGCTCCAGGAAGGTCTGCAGCCGCGTGTCATGAGGCATGTGCTCCGACAGGTTGGTCAGCAGCACCGCCACATTGAAGCCGATGTCCTTTTGAATTACAGATCAAAATGTTTCTGTTTCTGAGCTTAGATCTTCCACACAACTGTTTTATGCGTAAAAGCTTCGTTTCAGCAATCCTGTAATGAACTAAGCCCTTAAGGACGGCACTAGAGTTACATCTAAGACTCAAAGATGACTCATTTGTTAATTTTCCTCTATTTCATATGATAATCAGTAAGACTCAACAAAATACTTATTTTAATTCAGTTTATCAGCGTATTGGTTTAACATTTCGAAATTGTTTCAGAAGAAAAGGAAAAGGTAGAAATAGAAATAGCAAAAGAGCTCTCCTTCTAAACCCCCTTTGAGATGTTAAAACCGTTCTCTAAGAATAGATTTTAATAACAGATTTGAAGGATCGAGGGCTTACATTTGGACAAAATAAAGCTATTTTAAGACTTTTTAAAGTTCTGTAAACATCAAGGCTGTTACCTTGGCTGGCTCATGAAAGCGCTCCACAAATTCTTCATAGTCCAGCAGTTCATTCTCATCGGTCTCAGCACAGGAGAGGAGGAACTCTGTCTCTGACTGGGTGTAGTGTTTGTGGCTCTCCATGGCCTTATGGAAGTCCCTCTTGGAGATGACACCTGTAAGTTCATTCATAAATCTAAAAATCATCGACAGCTCTCTATTTCACTCATCATTTACACGATTCTGATACTTCCTAAATGGGTTTTTAAGTCTTGCCTTTTCCGTCAGGGTCGTACTCCTTGAAGGCGTCTGAGGAGGTCAGGTCTTTCAGCTTGAGGAACATGTCAAAAAACTTGAGGATCATCTCCACATTGTTGGAGGACTCCACCAACATGTCCACCATCTGCTTCCCAATGGTCCCATTCACCACGTTACCTGCCAAACACAACAACGCCTTTACAGTACAGGAAGTCTCTTGAAACCACAACATGACACATTTTAACCCTCAACAGGAGAAAGAGCCTTTTTCAGAGTGTCTGCAATGCACGGAAATGGTCTCTGAGCTTACTGGGGAGACCTGTTTCCTTGTGAAATTGCTCCTTTTGCTACTGACAAGGTGAAAGGTGAACAGTGGTCTGCCTCACTAATTTAGCAAAACCAGTTTCTTCTTGTAAACAGACACATCCATCTATAAAAATGTCCAGTTCTGGGCTACATTTGAACGACTTTACGGGATGATTTTAAGCATAACAACAGCTTAATTTGTAATATTGTGGAATTCATCCACAAAATGTAATGTCTTACCAAATAACATGTTTGCAGGCACTTAAATATGTCAATTGATTTCATCATCAGTGTATCCAGAACACAAAATCCACTCACTACAAGTGCTTTTTTGACAGATGAACCAACAGTGTAGCCAAACTAGGCAAACAATGGCTTATTGCACAAATTCCAGTAAACAATGCAAACATCCTCCTGATAACCTCGTGAGTTTGTGCTTCTGTCAGATAGCCAATCCAGCTTCAAAATGTATTACAGGAGTACTGAGGATTGTAAACCTACCCTCCAGCATGGACAGCAGCATGACCACCATATCTTTCTGAAGATCCATCAGTTCTTTCAGTAACTCAATCTGACTTGAGTCCTGAAAGGGAAAAAATGAAAGGGAAAATAAATAGAGAAGGTCGGTTAATAAGAAATTCCAGGAAAAAGTACTATTGCATATCAGCTTATAAAAGTCTGACATTTCTGAATCTTTATAACAAAGAGAATAATATAATATATGTTTTTTTTCTCAACTAAGGTGAGAGAAAACGCACTGAAAATGGCTACATTTCTTCTGTAATAGTTTACAGCAGAAATGTGACAGAAAATGAAACAGAGAGAGGATGTGAGAAATATCACCTGAGACAATTTCATCTGCATATGAGCGAAGACGTGCAGAAACCCGACCACAGCGTCCCACAGGCGACTATGAGCCAAACTCTGCTGGTTGCCCGTACACGGACCCTACAACATTATAGGTGACAATCAGTATCACATCTCAACAACATTGACCTTCACTAAGCAGGTTACCTATACTAAGAAATGTGAGTGTTTGCCAATAACAATCTTCTGCAAACATAGTCTTTGCTTAAAGAATCTGACATCATTATAAATTAATCAATAGCTCATTTCAGTAATAATTACTACTCACTAAATATGACTGTTAAACACCTTTCATTATTTTATATTTAATTACATATCAGGTCTTTTTGACCCCTCAAAGCGCTTTAAATACTACGAGTCACTCACCCTCATTCATGCAGAGCAGCACCACTTGCTCTAGGGAAGCTAACACACACACACACATTCACACACCGTTGGCCATCGGGATCAACTATACATTGATGGAAGTACAGGGGTCATTCCATGAATCTGTGATAATCACAGTTTTTTCTCGTACCTGGATGTACTCAGTGAGCGTGTTGAAAACCTGCTTAGCCACATTTATTGCCTTGGAGAAGTTTCTCTGGCCCTGCTCATCAATAACATCCTTCCCAGAATAATACCAGTAGAAATCACTGATGGATTCCTGGAGGAGAGTCAGGCGGGAGAAGGGAAGGAGAAGACAAAAAGAACACTATGAAACAGAGCAACTACAGGGAAATAGATGAGGGTAGAGTTTGAATAGTTTTAACAACTGTTAAGCATAATGTATGACAGAGAAATCTCTAGGAATCAGTTTTAAAAATCTGAGTGAAACGTAAATCAAAGAGAAAAACTAAATTAAAAACAAAGCAGTTTTTTATCAAACCTGCATTTTGTTTTCATCAAGGACATTAGCTTTAGCCCGAGAGATTTTCTATGCAGGAGTATATGTTATATGCTCAACTGGGTGAGATGATTTCTTCTATATACAATTTTTCAGTTTTTTACAATGATATCATTCTATAATAAAACAACTGCAAGTGTGCAAAAGAGTATCCCAGTGTAACATGAATGTGTTAGAGTGTGGCTGTGCAAGGCAATACAGCAATAGAGCAGTCGACTACTGTTGTGTAACTTCAAAGCCGTTTAGATATGGGAGACAGGTAATAATTGTTGTGACCAATTTCTCAGATATTGTCACCAGGTCAGGTAATTATTCTAATGTTTTGTTAATAAGATTTAACTATACTTTTCCTGCATATTGCATCTCTGTGTGTGTGAGATTAAAATAGCCCAATTGACCTTTCGCAAAGCCACGCCCCTAAATGCCCGTTGTCCAATCATATTCGATCACGTGCGCGGCTCCCTGTGGAAGTCCGACAAGCTTAGCGTTCAAATTCATTACGAAAATGGTGAAGCGTTGTGCTTATGGTCTTTGCAAATCGGATAGCAGATATCCCATAAGCTTAGAGGGGGGGGTGATATTTTACCCGTTTCCTAAACCCAAAACCCGAGAGGAGAGATGCCGCCAGTGGATAAAGAAATGCGGCAGGCCCCATGCCCAGCTGAATATGGCGAATATCAACAAACACAAATATGTTTGCTCCAAGGTAAATACGTGCTAACGTAGCTAGCTAGCTAGCAAAGATTACATTCACAAATTAACTAATTTAATTAACTAATTTCACTAACTAACGTTAGCTAAAGTCACACGATTACAGCTGTAAGCTGTGTGCTTCTAGGTCGTTTTGACCATGTATATCACTTGATGCATAATAATGTCTGAACAGCTGAGCTCCGTTATTAGTCTACCTGTGGTCAAAGTACAAACAAGAAAGCCAACAGGCAATCATTCATTTATATTTTGCTTTAATCTTTGTAGCATTTTGTTAA
>NW_011355620.1:0-2515 GCF_000735185.1 Notothenia coriiceps
CACACACACACGCACGCACACACACACACACACAAACACACACACACACACACACATACAGACACACACACACACACCCTCACACACACACACACACACACACACACACACACACACACACACACACACACACACACACACACACACACACACACACACACACACACACACACCATCCCTTCATCTCTTCTCCTGTTTATTTGCTCATCTTCCTTCGCTGTGTCTTTATTAAAATAGCACCTGGCCAAGTCCTCTGCATTTAAATGAGCTCATTATGAAACAGTACAGATGCAGACGAGAGGATTTGATGAAGGGATGCCTTTTTAGTGTCTGTTTCCACTGACCTTTTGATTGACTGAAATGACTGTCAGTCATCCATTCATGAGCTGACACTCACTGTGAAATCTCATGTCTCTACACATGATGTGATTTGATTTGTCCTCTTTCTCTGACCACTTTAGTTTCATTGGAACATTCAGCTCCAGTACAGTTTGGTCATTGGACCTCCAGCAGAGTGTTTGTGCTGGGCAGGTGTGGATGTGAGTAGGCCTTATGTGAGAAGCAGGGCATTGTGTCAGGGCTAAGACACACTGCATGTAACATCTTGGTTGCCAGATGTGTGCTCACTGAGGATCACATTTATTATCTGGAACACATGTTTTGCACATCACATAGACAGTTTAACTTTGGTCCTTCACATACCCATGCTGTTCTTACTACCTGTTTTAGGCCTCAGTGATTTCATTAAGCTATAATGATCATTGTAATTCTTGTTTTTTCATTCAGAAAAATATCAATTACTCTTTGAAATAAATGACTTAATAAAAGGTGGTAACTTGTAATGTTTGGACAAACCGCAATGCTAAGGAATAAATGCACCCATTCAAGGGTAAGCAATCAAATGTACATTTAGACTAAGGAGACAATGAAGTGCAGCCAGCCTGGCATTAAAGGCATGTACATATACAGAGTCATTCTACAATTTGGGGTACATTCCATGTCCATTGATAATAATTATATTTATTTCTTCAAAAATATCATATTTTGCCTATTATTGTAAAGCATGTTATAATATCACACAAACATTATGTGCATCCTTTGCTTCATTTAGCTTGAACTGTGTCATGATGTTCTTAAATTGACAGTTTTTTATATGTCCGTTTTTCAGTTGAGGGTGTCTTGGTTTCAAAATAATGAATAAAAACCACTATTATTCATTTATTTCAAAAATAAATAAATAAAGATTTCCTCCTTTTTTACAATATTTGATGTATAATAGCACATTGTCAATGAGTATATTAATTGACCATCAACAATGTACATTGTTCTGGTTTACAATTGTTTAATGATTTTAATTCAATTATATGTTCAAATGTGATGTTAACCTGTTCAAGAAAATGACATGTGGTCATCCAGGCAAGGCCTACCATTGTCAACTAGGTTACCTGTCAACTAAGTTACCCAGTACTGTAATAACTGTAGTAACTTAGTTGACATGTAACCTAGTTGACAATTTGTATGACATGTAGACGTCAACAATTGAATTTTGCACTTCTGTCTTTAAATGAACATAGTGCTGAATCTGATGGTTAATAATGTGTCATTGTCAACTATGTTGCACCTCATTTTTTCAAATTTAAAATATCTCAAATATTGCTTCTGATATCCTTTGTAGTATAATGTACATCTACACAGGTTGGAGTTTTACATGACATCTCTTAAAACTATCAAAATGACCTGTATGGTAGTTTTATAATAAAACATATCCCTATCCTTAATGACAGTGCTGAACATATCACATGAAAAAACAAAACTTTAATACAATTATTTTGTAAACTTTAAAAAATCATTGGATATACGAAATAAACTCAAGAGCCTTTCAAATTGGATTTTACTTGAAGTGCAGGACTTAATCAAATGATTGTAATGACATCAAGTTTGTCCGTAACATAGTTGACAAACTGAGTTGTGAAAACATCCTTTCCCATAAAATAAAATTTAAAAAATGTTGAAGCTTTGCAACTAGTGGATATATTACACTGAGGAATATACTAACTTGAACCACTGATTGTTCTATTGAGAAAGAACACTTTTTGTGTACTGTTTTGTTGATGTGAAATGTACCCTCAATTATAGAATCAGAATGAACAGTTATACAAAAATAAATATACCTTGTCAAATAAACAGTAAGGAGAGGATATGAATATGCTAGATACAGAGTAAGAATAGCATGTATTTCTGCACCTTATCTGAAGCCTTGCATCATAACCATTTGCTCAACATCTCATTTTTGTGTTTGTCTTGGCACCAGATAAAAACACCAGATGTTCGCAGATTCCTTTTACAAGATCTTATTATGATATCAAGTATCAAAAGTACTAAATCAATAAAAAGATTGGAAAGAAACACAATACAAAAGCAAAACAATTCTATAAAATATATTCTATAGTCCGGCAGTGGCTCAGTCAGTAGGGGCTTGGACTGTGAGCCGCAGGGTCGCCGGTTCAAGTCCCCG
>NW_011355621.1:0-1898 GCF_000735185.1 Notothenia coriiceps
CGCTCACAGCGATCGCGGCCACTCTAGTCAATGGATGTTATTCCACCTGACGCGCCGCGTTACGGCTCAGAAGTGTCCCAGAAGCGTCTCGGCGCTGGGCTCCGCAAAAAAATACGAGGCTGGTCTATTTTCGACGCGAGGCGTTGCATAGCCCCGGGCAGGAAGTGGACCGGTCAGAGCATCCAGTCCCCAAAATAAAATAAATTTTGCAGACCCTATCCCTCCGTAGTCTTTCAGGAGAATAAATGCCAGTTCTCCTCCGGTTTACAGGCACTGTGTAAATTATATTTATAGAATAATTATGTTAATAATATTATTTTACCACTAAAATATAGCAACATATCTTTGATTCATGTCGTTTATAACTGGACTATTACAATTATTATTAACTTTGTCTGTACAAAGTAGTCTGTCCAGGAAATATGCCCAAATCAACAAAAACTGCGAGACGCTCCGCTTCTGAAACGTGCCCGGTGGGTTTGACGCAGTTTAGAGTATAAGGAATCAGCCATTGTCTTACTGTTTGTGATCATCAGCTAACATCAGCTCTCATCCTATGCCATACGTAGCATCGTCGTTTCACCCTACTTTTATCCAATAAACCTGTGGACAAACTTACAACTGTCTTCAGAAAATAAACCTGTGGACAAACTTACAACCGTCTTCAGAATCTTGGTGAAGAGAAGGCATTTATCTGACTGCCAAGATATATTCAGTTTACATATCGAGGGCAGGCACAAGGGTTGTTTTTCACCACAAGTGTAAATAACCATAATAACCTTCACATCTTCCCCAATCAATACTGGTATTTATAGGAAATTGCATAACCTTTTCTTTAATTGATCTCATTGCCTATTTTGTAATAAGTTGTGTCAATGACATAGTGCTTGTTTAAATGTTTAATGCATATGAAAGGTTATTCATGTTTATACACACAATTTGTCTTTCTCAGGATATACTCATACTAGATATTTAGAGGGAAGAGAGTGGATTCACAAATCATCCCGGGGTCAATGTCCCTACACTGGAAAGTCCTCTCTCACATCCTGAAAGGATGCTACTGCAGGATCCACTAGAACAGTTGGATAGTTTTGGAGTTGACATGTATGTCAAAACTGTCCAATATGTTGAGAACTTAATTGAAGCCAGACAATGACAATCACAATTTAAATCTGAATTATAAAGAACCATCATCTAATGTACTGCTTTACTGCTTTTGTTCAACGGAGTGGCAAGTTTAAAAGTGTAACAATGATAAAATAAAAAAATAATTCTACAAAAACTATTTTATTCATAAAAGCTGCAGGTGTAAAAAAACTGTTGGCATATATCAGTGATTCTCAAACTTTTTCTGTCATTCCCCATTTTGAACAGGTGGGCCTTTTCAAGCACCACCTGTCCCTCACGCCTCAATAAGTTAAGAAATCCTTCCAATGTGTACTATAGGTCAATAAAAAATAAAAACACAGTTTAAAAGGGGAGTGATTAGTAAAATATGCATAAATAAAAAGAAAGAATGCAGACTAGCTAAGATAAAGATAGGAGAGAGTTTATCAAATATTTGTTATTAGTTGTGAGCATATTCTAATGTTTTTTGGATTATTGAAATATATACAGTTCTGTTTCACATGAGTGTTGAGAGATGTATCCATAAATCTCTTCATTTTGCCCTCAAAGTGCACCAGATTAATGTTTTTAACTTCAATTTAAAGAAAACATTCTTCCCGGGGGTGCAGGCCCCCCGACCCCCCAAGAGGAGGTGAGGTCCACCCACAAATAAAACAGGTTCACATGGATAGGATACCACATACATTTTCACACTCATTATATACACTACACATTTTTCTTGGATTTTTTAACACCATAGTCCCTAATATATTTGTAGAAAGGCAGGAAAT
>NW_011355622.1:0-4790 GCF_000735185.1 Notothenia coriiceps
CTGTCTCTGCCGTCTGACGCTCTGTTTGATACGGTTTTCATATTTCTTGAGTACAAAAATATCCAAATCTTTAAAAAATAATAAATCTAAAAAATCTAAATAAATCTAAAATGTTTATAAAAAAAAAAAAAATGTATTTAATACAAATTAAATATGATTTTAAAAGAAAATCTAAATCCCCCAAAAAATAAAAATAAAATAAAAAAAATAAAAATCGAATGAAAATCTAAAAAAAATCTAAATCTTATAAAAATTGATTTTTTAAAAATCCTATAAAAATCTAAATCTAATATAAATCGGAAAAAAATCTAAATCCCCCAAGAATCTAAATCTAAAAAAATCTAAACTTAAACAAATCGAAATCCCAAAAAGATCTAAAAAATATGAATACTATTAATACCGATTTTGACGAACAGAAAAATTGTATTCTGGCATTTCTTTAATTTTTAACGGCAAACATCTGCATTTTGGTGTGAGGGCGCTTTACACCAAACTCTGCATATACAGATGTTTTTAAAAGGTTGGGCATCAAACAAGCATGTTTTTCTGCTCAGCTCTGCAACACTTCTGTCAGATTTGTTCACATATTTAGCCTTTAACAAATAAACATTTATCCACAGCTCCATTCTCCTATATGGCATTCTCTCCATCTTGTAAAACATGCTATAATTCCAATAGTAGTTTCATTCAAGGATGCACAGAAGGGTTATTTTAAGAGATGACGGATGTGAAACATATCACTCACTCGTACGCTGTCATGCTTGTCTTTAACTGGAGGTTTCTCACTTCCTGATGGATTTTATTCCACACTGAGAGGATGCTTGCTGAACACGCTAGACGACGAGCCTCTTAAATGCACATCCAATGGGTTCATTAAAAGAATAAAAGCACACGTTACAAGATATACTTTGTGAGAAACCAATTGTACAGGAAACATGTTGGGATGGGCTTTGTTCCTGCAGGAAATGAACTAATCCGTGGATGTAGAGTTTACAAAGTATGTTTCTTTATGTTACTTTTACGTCACAGATAATGACATTTTAAGCACCTATTGGAATCAGTGGTTAAAGGTTTAGTATATCCTTCCATCCAATAGTGTTCTGATGCATAGAATAGCATGAAAAGCATGGAATAAAATAGATTAAATACGATCCCACGTTGGGAACATGTTTGACTGACAGCAGACTGTTTGGCGTTTTTAATCGAGGGTGTTTCCTCTAAAAGAAATGGGATCTTATTCCAGATTTTTGTGTATTTCAAATGATGGAGATGCATGTGAAATGTACATAGTGTTGTGTCTCTGACGTCCAGCAGTACATATTAGAGGGGAGTTATTATTTTGGATCTGAAAGTAAGTAGAAAAAGATTATTTGTGCCGTTCAGTGAGTGCAGCTCAGTGAAGGTTGCCATGGTTTTTATGAACTCTATTTACAGTCTTGCTTTTTGTTCGATGGTTTATTAGTGAAGGACAAACTGTGAGACAAGAGGATCAGAAACACCGTGTCCTTTCTTTAAATACTGTGAACAAGGTCTGTCGTGTTCATAAGAAGCTGAGAACACCAATCTTCTTCTAATTAAGTAGCAGTACTTCATTTTACCGAAGTCCTGCATTCAAAATATTACTTACTGTACAAGTAGCAAAACTATCTGTGGGAAGAGCCAAAAATAAAAAGTACTCCGCATGCAAAATGGCTAATATCCTAATCATATACTAAAGAGTCCTCTCCTGCTGATGTTCAGGTGTATATCAGTATGTAGTGTCTCTACTTTAAAGAGTCCTCTCCTGCTGATGTTCAGGTGTATATCAGTATGTAGTGTCTCTACTTTAAAGAGTCCTCTCCTGCTGATGTTCAGGTGTATATCAGTATGTAGTGTCTCTACTTTAAAGAGTCCTCTCCTGCTGATGTTCAGGTGTATATCAGTATGTAGTGTCTCTACTTTAAAGAGTCCTCTCCTGCTGATGTTCAGGTGTATATCAGTATGCAGTGTCTCTCCTGTGATGTTTCCATGCTTTTCAGACCGTATGCACAGAAACGTATGGAACGCAGTAAAGGGAAGGGGAACCCCCCAAACAGCAGAAAAGGGACCCTTTAAAACCATTCAACTGAACCTGGCCCTCTCCTCGTCTCTCCTCGTGGATTAAACCTGTGTGTTGTTCTTCTCATGTGACTGGATGCTGCTTCCATCACACTCCAGACGTCTGATCAAAGCACAACATGAGAGGCAGCAACCTGAGAGTAAAAGCTCCCTCTGGTGAAGGGATTATCTTTGCACTAATGACTCGATAGAGGTCACATGGAGGTCATCTACCCGTCCTGAAGCTATTGAAGTTGGGGTAGATTGTACAGCCTCTGGTGTGGAAGGAAACCAAGAATTTAGATCCAACAGACACAGAAATAAACGTCTTATTCAAGCCGTTTTAAGATGTCTTACTGTCTGAAATA
Source organism: Notothenia coriiceps (assembly GCF_000735185.1). Taxonomy (NCBI): domain Eukaryota; kingdom Metazoa; phylum Chordata; class Actinopteri; order Perciformes; family Nototheniidae; genus Notothenia; species Notothenia coriiceps. The sequence goes on from NW_011355622.1 coordinate 2,445, forward strand.
TGGGTTTCTTTCCTCTCATTGGAAGGTGCAGGTGTGTGGACCCAAAGGTAGCATCTCCCTGGTTTGCCTCCACAAAAAAGCAATGGGATTTCTCCATGAGATTTGGGATTATTTCAGGACCTTTCTGAGATTGTCAGGGTACGAAAATACAGTTTTGGCCATATTTGTTCTCTCCGTGGACTGATCTTGATGACTTCATGGTGGATGTTGAAGATTAAGGGGACTCCGGGTCATTTGGATTGGACAGATTGCTTATTTATTGGAAAAACAATTCTCCACGTTAGAAATAATAATCTTAATCTGGTGCTCTCTGTATCAAATGGTCCAACACTACTCATGTTAGTCAACAATCCGCCCACGGAGAGAACAGATATATATCCACGTTCTGGACATTTTTGATCCTGAAAAGCTCAGAAATGGATTCAGCATCCTCCTCAGTAACCCCAAAACCACTTCCAGATCAGTCGTTCATGATACTGACACGTATAGTAAGTACCTGGCTCTCACTGTAATGGATTAAACACTTTGGCAAATCTACCTTTGGGTTGCCTTCCGATCGAGCCATATCATTTCTTCAAACACTAGGCATCATTTCTTCAGTTGTGAACGGTCCGCTGGGTTTGGCTCTCAGGTTGTTTGATGGCTTGAGTTTGAATTCCCAGCTAGTGTTGCAGCAGACACAGTTTGATCCATTCCTCACATTTCTTAATCACAGAAACCAAACCCTCTAAATGTCTGTTAGTCATTTGTTCAGAGCAGTCCTCACAGTCTCCTGCAGCAGCTGAGATGAACACGGCTTTGTCTTCCTGCTGTGCAACAAGCAGGCGGTGTTTGCAAAGTGCAGGTCCATGTCTGAAGCTACAGGGCAGGAGTGACATCATGCAGCTGTCAGTACAAAGGCCTGATGATCCGTCCGTGCACACAGCAAGCGTCCTGAAGCTGCTCTAACAGGAGATGGATGGGAATGACCTGCAGGGGTTGTCATGGAGATGTTGGCCATACCAGCTCCTTCTTACCGGGCTGCAGGCTGCACCGTGAGGAGGAGCTCTAACTAACTTCAGTGACTCAGGAGTAATTAACAGATCAGGTTCAAGCACATGTTAAAACCTGGGATTAATAAACGCTCTCAAAGCTATCAGTCCACAGAGATGAATGTTTTCAGTCTGTGTTCAGCGTTTAGCGTTCTTATCTGATCCTACTTGTTCTTTTTCTATTACTGACTAACTAAGATGTGTCCATTGTTTCTCTGTTCTGCAGCAACTCCACGGCTGCCTTGTTCAAACCAGGGAGAAGCTAATCGTGCTAAAGCCGGCTAGCATGGTGGTTCGGAGCAACCAGGAAACAGAGGATGCTGGGTAAACTGAAAGAGAGGAAGGAGGAGAGCTCCAGATGTATGGAGAAAATCAGATGTAACCCCACTTCCTCCTCTCATCACGGACAACGTAGGATCGCTGGCTAATGGACGAGCTAGGAGTTAGCTAGGAGTATCTGTGGTGTAGTTTAAAGAGTTTTACAGGAACATGGCTGCACCTTTCATTCATCAAGGCTTCCTTCAGGTCCTCCATGAGTCTTTTAGCCGAGAGCGCTGTGTCCTCGTGGCTGAAATCATCTTTATTGCACATTTTTACATCAGCTTTTATATAAATATCATATATTTGGTGCACCTGACGTGAAAGCCATTTTCTTCTCTGTGTTCTGATTCGGAGAAATAAGGTATTTCAAAGCATGGTGGTTTCCTGAGAGGCAGAAAAGCACCATTTCAGATGCAATGGTTTCACTTGAATAACTGGAAATGATGTCTTCACTTTGTATGTTTTACACTTGTATTTAATATTCCTTGCACACTTAATGTAATGATATCCTACTTTTAAATTGTGTTGGCTGTAATTTAGCCCTTGTGTTTACAGTCTACAGATGTTAACCTTTCACTGTCAACATATTTTGTTTATTTTCTTTCTCTAGGCCTTCTGTTCGCACGCTGCCGTCTCGAAACAACTCTCATAATTGTGATCTCTAAAGTAAATCTTCTCTTATCTTTAAAACACGTTGGACAGAAGTTAGAAAGCTCTCCAGAGATGTCTGTTCTCCAGAACAACATCATGGTTTCATCACCCAAAAACACTCTGGTGTCATCATCTTCAGTCGACTCGTCACTCAGCAGACCTTCAAAGTGTTTTGGAAAGTTGTCTCTCTCTACCAGATGTAGCTGTAATCGTCCCCCGATGAAAAACAGCCCTTCTTATGAGCTAAGGTTGAACTCAATGGCGGTCACACACAGGTCTAAATGACTGAATAAATCACATCTGATAACTCCTTATGACGGCAGACTGAGAGTCTATGCAGTGT
>NW_011355622.1:4823-5281 GCF_000735185.1 Notothenia coriiceps
GGGGGGGGGGGGGGCTGACGTTTGAAGAGTCGCTCCTTTTGCTCACATTCACTCGAAGTGTAATGGGGTATAAGTAGAGACTGAAAGCAAATGGGAGATCTGGAGCTGAGAGAGAAAAACGTCAGATCTGTGAGGACACGTTTATAAATGGTGGATAAAAAGCTGATGAAACGACGCAGGGAGATAATAGACCTCTTTGGGACTCTTTAAAGTAGAGACACTACATACTGATATACACCTGAACCTCAGCAGGAGAGGACTCTTTAAAGTAGAGACACTACATACTCTTTAAAGTAGAGACACGACATACTGATATACACCTGAACATCAGCAGGAGAGGACTCTTTAAAGTAGAGACACTACATACTGATATACACCTGAACATCAGCAGGAGAGGACTCTTTAAAGTAGAGACACTACATACTGATATACACCTGAACATCAGCAGGAGAGGACTC
>NW_011355623.1:0-2483 GCF_000735185.1 Notothenia coriiceps
CTTTTTTCCTGAAAAATGTGATGAAATGATCACACTGCTCCTCTGTGGTGTCTTTGTGTAGCGGAGTCTGAGGTTTGAGGAGATGGTTTATGGTGGAAAAAAGTAGCTTGGAGTTGCCAGGGCTATTGTTGATGATGGTGGAGTAGAATTTTGACTGTGTGTCTCTGAGGGACTTTGCGTAGGCATTTTGGTGGTCCCGGTATGCCTGTCTGTGAACAGAGAGGCCTTGAAGCGCTGCTCGAGGACACGCCCCGCTGTCTTCATTTTCCTCAGCTCGCAGGTGTACCAGGGGGCTGAGCGTGAGAAAGTGACTGTTCTGGTTTTGACAGGGGCGTGGAGATCCAGGAGACTGCTCAGAGATTTATTGTAAAAATCCACAGATTCATTTACCGATGTAGGAGTTATTGTGGAGAGATGCTGGAGATCGTCGTTGAAAAGGTAACAACAACAGGTAACAGCAACAACAAAACAAAACAACTTAAACTGGAGCTAGCGAGGCGAAAGCGGCGAACAAGCAGCGCCAGCGTCCATCTTCCTCGTGGAACACGCTGTCACTTTGAGGGTTTGTGACTCTGCAGACCGTTTACATGCAGAAAAACCTATCTGACACCTGTGACATATTGATGGAAAAGAGAATAATAGCGGACCTAAGATAGAACACATTCAAACCTCTTCAATATAAGTTTGAATGTATGACCAAAATCCTGTCCAAAAAAGAAAGAAATGTTTCACAGAAGAACATCAGCAGAGGAAACTCTAATGCAGGCTAACACAACCTCTTCCGGGAATTTCATCTTGTATCCCTGTTTTGTTTAACGGAGTTCAATACAGGCAACGTTCTTAGTTCCTACATACATACATACAGTACATACATACTTTTTATCTTTCTATTATTGTATTAAACTGTTATACTGAGAAACAGATCAGCCAAATACCTGTTTGGGTTTTTTCAAATAAATCAGTGAAGCTTACCCATGTAATTATTTGATGAACTGTCTGAATGCTGTGTTATTAATGGTGGTGGGCCGCTCTGTGATCGATTCTCTGGGCTGCTTGGTGTGTGGATGTGCAGCAGTGTGTGATGGAGATTAGTATGTGTGAGATGGTGATTTACAGACCAGGCCTCTGAGCGCCTGCGGCTGCGTGCTCTTCTCTTACAGAAATGATATCGTCACATTTATGAATATGTTGCTTCTGCGGACGGCAGTGTGAGGAATTGGAGAATTGAGTCGGAATGTATTAAAATGAAACGACCGGGGGGGCAGTTGATGTAATGAATGTTGTGGGAAAAGGGTTGCTTTGGATTTATTCCCTTTCATAAATCATATTTATTTATATATATTTATATATTTCTGCTTTTTTACTCTTTTATACCACAGCCTTGTTTATTATTTGTTCTAGGTACTAAACTACATATCCGTTCATTTTCTATATCTTGTTTTGTACCTTGCCCCCTATGCTTCTCTAAATATATTCTTCCCTCCCACTCAGTGTTGCATCCCTCATTATCTGTGTTTAGATCAGGAGAACAGTGTTTCCTCGCAGCACTGCACACACTCTACAGATGAATGACACTATAGTGGCTCTTATCCCGCAGGCTGGAAGTGTTTCATATATTTCAATCTGAATTCTTACTCTACCCTATTTCCTTCCTGGGCGGTAGATAACTAAATACATAAATAACATGTCTTGCTAAGTCAGCACATTTTTAGCATAAACATTTCTTGTTCTCCAAACCAGCATGAGAAAACAATTTGAACTGAAGGTCCAGTTACTCGCTTGTTCCAGAGCTTTGGACCCTACCACTACTACTCAGATCCTTAACTTAAGTAAAAGTACAAATACTATGGTCTTAAAGAACTTCATTACAGGTAAAGTCATTATTTCAAAATTGTATGTAAGTAAAAGGACAAAGGTGTTAGCATCAAAGTACTCATTCTGAACAATGACACATTTCATAATAATATGAGGTACAGAAGTATAACCAGCTAAGTGTACTTAAAGTAGCTACAGTAAAAGTAGTCATTGTGCAGATTGGTCCATTTCAGAATAATATATATGATGTGTTTTATAATGATTGATCATTAAAGTGTTCTCAAAGCTGGTAAAGGTGCAGCTAGTTTGAATGACTTTGTATACTGCAGGGTAGCTTGTGGATTTACTCCAGGTGGAACTAAAGTCTGATTTAACACTTGATTATATTTCACATCATTCATCCACATCTGTAAAGTAACTAAATGTATTCAATACATGGAGTGGAGGAAAAGTACACCATGTACCTCTGAACTGTAGTGGAGTAGAAGTACAAAGTAGCAACAAATGAAAATACTCAAGTAAATTACAAGTATCTCAAATGTGTACTTAAGTACAGTACTTGAGTAAATGTACTTCAGTATCAATCCTAGTCCATGCCTGGACATGTCCTGCTGTCCTCCCTGGAGCAGCCTGCTCTGCCAGCTCCTCACCCTCCCTCCCCCCCATCC
>NW_011355623.1:2508-8827 GCF_000735185.1 Notothenia coriiceps
GTTTAAACGTACCTGCAGTTCAAACAAATCCTTCTCTATATAAGTAAAAGTAACAAATACTAACTGTCTGTTTAGAAGACTTTCATTACAGGTAAAGTCATTCATTGTCAAAATTGTATGTAAGTAAAAGGACAAAGGTGTTAGCGAGAGGTACTCACTTCTGAACAATGAGCACATTTCATAATATCTTAGGTATTCAAATAGAACTAACAGCACTCAAGTGACGTCTTAATAAAGATACTATCCAGTAAACCGTAGGATCATTGTCCCGCAGCACCTTCGTCCCATTCAGAACTAATATCATATGATGTGGTTTATAATGCATTGATCATCTAAGTTGTTTCAAAGCTGGTAAAGGTGCCAACTAGTTTGATGATTTGCGTGAAACACAGGTCGGTACTGGCTTGTTTATTGCCAAGTATATATCTCTTCCACAATAGCCTTGCTAATCTCTTCGTCTTGATTATTATACACTTCACTACACATAGACATACATACATGCCCACAGATATCTCTGAGCAGAAATGTACTTCCAATACGCATGGAGTGGAGGGAATAAGCACCTAGCGGTGACGACTACTACTGCTGAACTGTAGTGATGTAGGTATATGCTCCGTCTATTAAGCTAGTCTCTTTATCTTATATATATATATATACACAGAGAGAGCTCGTACACACAATCGGACGCTCGATGCTACGTGCCGTGATGTCTACACAGGTATGCTTAGCGTCTTACAAGAATCCTAGTCGCATGTTCTGGAGTTGAGCTCTTGAAAAAAAAAGCATCTTCTTTTGAGATTTGGGAGGCTGTCCTCGCCTGTGATTCCGCAAGCTCCTCACACGCTCTCTCTCTTCTCTCGCGCTTCCTCTTTTTAAAATGCTCAAGTTTTACCGCGAGCTCGATTTGTAACATCGTAAAAAAAAAAACGGGATCATCTCTTGCTTTTAAAATAAAAAGAAAATTGCTTGCTTTGGGGGGGGATTTTAGAAAATAAAAATTGAATTGGAAGATCACCAAGCTAGCATCCAGAAAACACTGGACCAAACACGCGTGACCGAACACCCTTTAGACGTCTTTAAAGAAACATGTCTGGCTAATTTTTTTAAAAAAAACGATTTCCTGATCCTGCTAAATCCCAGCTAATTAAAAGATCTATGATATGTCCTAAAATACTCCGCATCGTTCATTCCAAGAAATCTTAGGCCGAGGGAAAAACATTCCCACCGGATCTATTGGCGTGCTGATCTTTTTACGCGTATTCAAAAAGTGAAAAAACACGCCGTGTTTCACGAGTTGAACTCAAATAATTGTTTCTAAGCACATCTATATTTTGGAGGCCAGGCGATTTTTTCCGACAAAAGTGTCATTCCTTGACCTTCACAATATATATATCAGAAATAACGGCTGTCCTGGTGGGCTTGCCAGTTATTTCAGCTTCTCTCTCCGTCTGGCTGTTCACAGCTCTACGGACCGAAACTCAAAAACTCACTGTTTGTGTTGAGGCCAGGTGCATCTTCTGGAGTTAGCTGCTCTCGTGTGTGTGGTGTGTGTGTTGTGTGTGTGTTTGTGTGTGTGCTGTGTGTGTGTGTGCGTCGTGTTTGTGTTGTGTGTGTGTGTGTCGTGTGTGTGTGTGTGTGTGTGTGTGTGTTGTGTGTGTGTGTGTGTGTGTGTGGTTCTCCCAGTGTTGTGTGTCTGCGTCTCTGAAGTCTCAAGACAACTTTCCACTACCTCCCTCTGGCCAGCAGCAACCCCTCTTCCACGCTGTTATTCCTGGGGCTCCTCAGGCAGAATGGTTCGAGCACGGTGAGGGGCCGCTGATGATGTAGTTAAAGTCTCACTTCTCTCTGAGCGCGGGAGCACACAGGCACCACAAAACAAACCCCCATGAGATATAAATAGCTCAGCTTCTGCATGCGAGGCCGCTGACATCCACTGCCTGTGGCAGATCCTCCACCCCAGAGGCAAAAGAAAGTTGTATCAACGGTGAGTCACTGTCGTAGTGATTTCGTTTTTAATTTTCAGCTGCCCGCTGGAGTGAGGGTTTCTCGGGTATCTGTTGAAAAAAAAAATACTCAGGCCCTGGACACAAGCAATATCAGCCTACACAAAACGTGACATGTATTTTATTGTGTTGTATCGCTAGCCTGAACACGGACGGGAGGAGCGCTGATGTATGTAGCGGCCAGAGGAAAGAATCATAAGGCACGCCTCCAGTGACATGTCTGTAAAGGCAATCTCTCCTCAGCATTGTGTGGCAATTGTGTTCCCTCTGGGGTGTTTGAACAAGCGAAACAGACTGGGATCTACCGCGTCGGCCACAGGTCGGTCACAACCAACACATGCTCCGCCACCCCCCCCCCCCCCCCTCTCTCTGGGCAACTAACCCTGCCCACAGTGTCCCTGTTGGGGAGATGTAATGGGGCATAACTGCAGTCCTCCAAGCAGAGGGGGTTTCCCGCCAGGTCCCCCGTTAGTTAGATGAAAGCAATTATATCAGGTTGAACCTAATATTTTTTATTTAAAGTTGTTTAGTGCACACACACGCACACATACACACACACACACACACGCAAACGCACACACACGCACGCACACACACAGACACACACCCCCCCCCACACACACACACACACACACGGATGAGATTTGTCCGAGGGAGCCATATTATCCGTCTTTGTTGTCTCTCATTGAGGACTGGAGTGTTTAACAGTTCATTCATATAGTGTGTGTGGAAATAATCAGGATGAGTGATGCTTGTAATTCTGTTAGTCATTATTAAACATCCAATAATTAGGCTCATTTCATGCAAATGAACGCCCTTGCATAATTTAAAGTAATTAGAATTGAGAACCGTTTCCATGATCATTTAAAAATGCATGCTGTTTAGTTAAAGGGCTGCTTCCCCAAATGAAAAGAATCCAATGCTTGCTCTGGTTCTGCTTTAAACCGGTCTGGGTACAGTGGAAGTTCTGATAGAGGAATAAAATAAAATAACGTCATGTACTTTCTGTCATTCTTTAATTACCATAAAGCACATATTATAATTAATTGTGTTGTCACATTTGTACTTGTTTTTTTGTATATTCCAAATTTGATGAAATATTTCTTTTCATTTTTAGTCTTATAATACTTTGAAATAGGCAATACACAGTTCTGGTTCCTTTGCTGAACTTAATCTTTTGTACCTTTTTTTTTATCAATGAATTCAATTTTTGTAAAGAATGTTAGCAGTTGAGTTGCTTGGCCTCTGGATCACTATGTTCCTAAGTGTGTTCTCTTTGTCACTGTCATGTCCCATTGACTGCCTCCCATTAGCCATTGGCCTCTTTGATTTAGAGAGACGTCTTAAGGCACCGAACATCACGTCAATCCATTGTGTCACAGTACAGCTTAGATATGGCACAGCTTTGCATCTTATTAATACTTTTCCGATTGTTTTAGTTCTCTAACACGCCTGCTGACACATTTTTTCTTGTGTTCTGCTGATTTCTGACAGCAGGACTTACAGTGAAGCTCTGTGCTTTCAATTTATACTTTTTTACTCTGGGCTGACATTTTTGTGAATGACACATTAGCCTAAGGCCTGCAGTAAAGAGTAATTTGTGATCAAGTACCATCTCTACACGAATATAAAATGTTGAAACGACCAATTGATGACAGTATTGAAGAATATTGGAACAAATGTACTAATCGTATACTGTATATTCATGAGTAATATATTTAATTTACTACTCGATGCAATCTGGGCCTCCATTCAATTTATAATGTGACAACAGCTCTCAATCTTTAAACTTGATGTAGGAAATTAAAATCATAGATATTTAAATTAGCTTTGGTCGGACACTGTCCCTGTTAGGATACGGGGAAATCTAAACGTTTTTTGGCCAAATTAATTCAAAGTGAAATGAAATGTATTGATTGAATTTAATCTGTGATACATACCAATAGACTAATCGACTTTCTAATCCTCTTTGTAGTAGCTGCAATATACCAGCAGTGGAAAATGGAAACATTTATATCCAAAGTGGTGAAATAATAGTTTGAAGGAAATGTACCGCGTTCCATCTGCAAGTAAACTTCATACTGATGATGATGTGTTGATGTTTTACATCACTGAAAGATGGGGGAAATTCTCTCTGTGTGTGTGTGTGTGTGTGTGTGTGTGTGTGTGTGTGTGTGTGTGTGTGTGTGTGTGTGTGTGTGTGTGTGTGTGTGTGTGTGTGTCGCATTGAGTTCACATTCAGAGGAAATCTGTGGCAGAACCCCTTTGTGGTGTCAAAGCAAGCCTGCAAACACACACACACACACACACACACACACACACACACACACACACACACACACAAGTACACATAGTGACAGCTGTGGGCATAAAGTGGCTGTTTGATGGAAGGGGTTCAAACAGGATGGCACTGTGTTTACTCTGCACTGACCGACAGAGAGGAGAGGAGGATAGGAAACAGGTAGAAGGAGGGTAGGAGATAGGAAACAGGTAGAAGGAGGGGAGGAGGATAGGAAACAGGTAGAAGGAGGCGAGGAGATAGGAAACAGGTAGGAGAGGAGGATATAGGACAGAAGAGAGGAGGAAGAGACAGTAAACCAGCAGTCTGAGACATTGTTTACATTGCTTAAAATGGTGTTAAATACAATTTGGTGATGATTAGTATTATTGTGTTATTGTGAAAAAAAGGTTAAGGGCATAGAAGAAAACAAAGTTAGAGGGAGGCACAATCAGAAAGACAGAAGAAGAAATGACTGCGGATAAAGAAACAGGAAGAGGGGAGGAGGAGAGAGGAAGGAGAGGAAGAGTGGAGGGAAGTCAGGTCTGAGTTAGAGCGAGTGGGGAGATGAAAGGTTAGAAGAAGAGCAGTGGGATGAATAAAGTGGAAGGGTTCTTCTGAAGGAGACAACTGTGATGAAGGGAGCACTCTTTCATCAGCTCCTTTAAACCCTTAAACTCCACAGGTCAGTGTCAATCTGTGGCTGCCTGTCAATCTCCACTGCCCCCCCCCAACGTACTGTGACAAGAGGAGAACTTTGTGTTCAGGCTCTTCCTTTGATCAGAGCTGATCACTGACGATGAGCTCAGTCTGAGGCTGGTCCTGAATCACTGCAGCTCAGCCAGCTTCCTCTGAGTCTCTCTCTGTCTGTTCCATGTTCTAGTTCCTCCTTCTGAGGAATTTAAATAGATGTCCTAATATCTTGAACCACTTTTGATTTAAAAAAAATGTTGGGCCTTTTTTAGCGGGATAGAATTTGACAGGGGAACCGTTGTTTTTCGTAAAAAGAAATAAAACGTTGAAATATTTAAATAATTTTTGGCGTCCAACTTTGTCCGCAGGTCGATTTTTGAAATGTCCGACAGTTTCACCCCAGCCCGCTAGGAGAGACGGCTCAGAGCCGGTCCTAATATTTAGAACTACTTTTGTTTTTTAAAGATACATTTTTGGGCCTTTTTTAGCGGGATGGATATAATAGGGGAATTGTAGTTTCATTAAAAAAAAACGTACCTGCATATGCAAACAATGTCGACATATATATTGAATCCCCAATGTAGCATCAAACTTTTTCCAGAGGTCGATTTTAGGTCAAAAAATGTCCAACAATTGTTTTTGTCTTGGTTTGTTAAGCACTTTGAGTTACGTTTTGTCGTGTCTCGGCAAATCTGTTAGTATTATTTCTCTGAGTCTTTATTGTCAAATTCCGTGTCTGCCATTTCCTGTTTTACTTTGTCATTTCCCTTCTCATTTCAGGTAGTTCGACTCCTACCTTGCCTGTTTGTCACTGACCTGATTACCTGCCTACCTTATTGTTTGCACCTGTGGAGTCCCTTGCTTTTGTATATATTCTGTGTGTTCCCTGTGCTCAGTGCCAGATCGTTTTTGAACCCTGTGAATGGCTTACCTTGTGCATGGCTTACCTTGTTTAACACCTCAGTAAAAACCTTTTTATTGAGTCATCTTTTGTCTGAAGTCGTGAATTTGGGTCCTATCAGTTTTGCGTGCCCCAGTCGTAACATTACGATCTGGCCAACAAATGGACTCAGCCGACTCTCAAACCCTGAGGGCAGCGCTCTGCTCTCAGGCTCAACGTCTGCGGCAGCAGGAGGAAGAAATGAAGGACATAAACCAGGGAGTAATGACCCTGACTAACAGCCAGAGTGAGTTTCGTGGCGCAGTTACAACGCAAATTAATCACCTGGCTGAACAGCTCCACAATGTACTCACACGGTTGGATAGTGTGCCCGCCGCTCCTTCCAACGTGGCTGCCCCAGCCCCAGAGCCTACAGCTGTTGTTTCCATGCCAGCTTCCATGACT
>NW_011355624.1:0-2534 GCF_000735185.1 Notothenia coriiceps
GTCGTGTCGTCGTCGTCGTCGTGTGTGTGTGTGTGTGTGTGTGTGTGTGTGTGTGTGTGTGTGTGTGTGTGTGTGTGTGTGTGTGTGTGTGTGTGTGTGTGTGTGTGTGTGTTCAGGTGTACATTGGGGAGCTTCCCCAGGACTTCCTGCGGATCGCCCCCACCCAGCAGCAGCAGCAGGTGCACCTGGACGCACAGGCGGCCCACCAACTGCAGTACGGGGGCTCCATGGCAACTGTGGGACGACTCAGCATCACAGTGGTGCAGGTACGCACACACACACACACACACACACACACACACACAGCTGTGTCTCATCTGGATGTCTGTCCCCCTGTGGATCATATCACACTGGTCCTGTCTGTTCTGCTCTGAAGGGGAAGCTGGCTAAGAACTACGGGATGACCCGGATGGATCCGTACTGCCGTGTCCGGCTGGGTTACGCAGTGTACGAGACCCCCACTGCTCACAACGGAGCCAAGAACCCGCGCTGGAACAAGGTGATCCAGTGCACCGTGCCCCCGGGGGTGGACTCCTTCTACCTGGAGATCTTTGATGAGGTGAGGAGGGGGACCTGCTGAATCCATCCCCTACAGTACTCACACACACACATGGATAAGAAGGGGTGTAACAGTTTCCAAACCGCATTAAGAACAACAGCACAAACATTCAGTGATACTCCAACAGTAACACCCATACAGATAAGATGATTAGGAGATGAGAAATTATGAACATTTGAACTAGTTTCAGTTTTTAAATTGATGTTCCTATATACTGTTCAGCTACAGTATATGCTGATCAAAGTCAAAACATGTTTTACAGAAAAACATAAAGGCAAAGGCCTTTAACATTCATGACTTCAGTTTAGACATATCTGATAAGGCGGGTGTTTAAAGGCAGTGCAGATATTTACAACTCTTATTTAGTTTCCATCACGACGATGATTGCCTCCTTACCAAATCACAAAGTTACACAAGTACTTTTCTTTTTTTAATTTTTGATTTTTGATTTATTTCAAGTATAGTACTGTGATACAAATGAATTGTAATGGGACCAGCGGTGCACCCACTGTTGCAGTGCATGTGTTTGACAGTGTGCTTAATTAAACTGGGGACCATAGTCATTAGGCTTAAACTAAACCACATCTAGTGAAGACAATGTTAGAAGAATACCTTAACCACAGAATGTTTATTTATATACAATTGTTCTCCCTGTGTTTCCTGGGATATTTGGAACAGTTAATCAGACAGACTCTCTGCATGTGTTTAGTGAGTGAGCTCTGAGCGTGCTGTTTGTCTGTTTCCAGAGAGCGTTCTCCATGGACGACAGGATAGCATGGACTCACGTCACCATCCCTGAAAGCCTGCGGGGGGGCAGCGTGGTGGACGAGTGGTTCACCCTCAGCGGTCGGCAGGGCGACGACAAGGAGGGCATGATCAACCTGGTGATGTCTTTCGCTGTGAGTGCACTCTCTCGTACTCTTCCTCACTCCTGAGACCCTCATGTAGAGGATGTGCAACTCCACCACTTAGACTTTATTAAACGTTTTTACAGCAAACAACACAATAAACTACCAACACCAGCACAGTGCAATACGAGAAATATTCCTGTGTGTTATGGACACATAATAAATGCAAAGCGTATCATGTTCCCAAATAATCAAGGTAAATAGGACTCATGTTCTCAATAGCAATTGAGTAGGTTATATTCACAATCAATTCATTTTGAGATATATTTGAACCATTTGGACCATCTTCCAGTATATGAGTCGTTTCTTAGTCTTAATACAAAGAAAACCATATACAATACAGATTAGGGAAGTCGGCAGTAGGCTTTCCATTAACAAAATGCTACAAAGATTAAAGCAAAATATAAATGAATGATTGCCTGTTGGCTTTCTTGTTTGTACTTTGACAACAGGTAGACTAATAACGGAGCTCAGCTGTTCAGACATTATTATGCATCAAGTGATATCAGTGTTTCCCCTAGGTTTACTGCCTTGGCAGGGTGCTGCCAAGGGTAGCACCCTCGGAAAAAAAATTCGGGGCACCCAGATTTTTTTTATCCTTTGGAGCAGAGAGAGGAGCTGTGGATTATTGTTATTGATATCGTACAGTAACAAAGTATTTGTACATTAAAAAGTAATAAAGTACAGTGTTACACTGTACTTTATTACTTTAATTCAAACTGTATTCCCTTCTTATCATGTAGCCTACACTTCTTCCTTTCATTGATACATTTAAATCACCTGACTACAGCATATAACTTACCTGCTGCAACCCTGTGCTGCTGCTGCTTCTCTCTGCCTCATCCTCTATTGCTGGAGGCAGCTCCACCTTATCTGATCTCTGATATGAAAGCAATCGTGTTATGATCATATTGAGCTATTGGTGTGAGTCTAACATTAAACAAGCAGTCTGCTTGTCATACATTGCTGACGATACATTTTAAGTGGCAATTTGTTGAGTCACTGCCGCTAAATGTCGGTAGCATCAAGCTAGCAAATCCTGCATTAGCCTCACATCAACAGGTGTA
>NW_011355625.1:0-2829 GCF_000735185.1 Notothenia coriiceps
GATTTGGTCACCTACAAACAAACAAGATTTCTGGCTCTCGCAGACCTGTAACTTCTTCTTTAAGAGCCTCCTCTGTCCTCCACTTGTTAACTGTATTAATGGCACCTGTTTGAACTCGTTATCAGTATAAAAGACACCTGTCCACAACCTCAAACAGTCACACTCCAAACTCCACTATGGCCAAGACCAAAGAGCTGTCAAAGGACACCAGAAACAAAATTGTAGACCTGCACCAGGCTGGGAAGACTGAATCTGCAATAGGTAAGCAGCTTGGTGTGAAGAAATCAACTGTGGGAGCAATTATTAGAAAATGGAAGACATACAAGACCACTGATAATCTCCCTCGATCTGGGGCTCCACGCAAGATCTCACCCCGTGGGGTCAAAAGATCACAAGAACGGNGCATAGTGTTACTGATGGAAGCCTTTGTTACTTTGGTCCCAGCTCTCTGCAGGTCATTGACTAGGTCCCCCCGTGTGGTTCTGGGATTTTTGCTCACCGTTCTTGTGATCATTTTGACCCCACGGGGTGAGATCTTGCGTGGAGCCCCAGATCGAGGGAGATTATCAGTGGTCTTGTATCTCTTCCAGTTTCTAATAATTGCTCCCACAGTTGATTTCTTCACACCAAGCTGCTTACCTATTGCAGATTTAGTCTTCCCAGCCTGGTGCAGGTTTACAATTTTTTTTCTGGTGTCTTTTGACAGCTCTTTGGTCTTGGCCATAGTGGAGTTTGGAGTGTGACTGTTTGAGGTTGTGGACAGGTGTCTTTTATACTGATAACGAGTTCAAACAGGTGCCATTAATACAGTTAATAAGTGGAGGACAGAGGAGGCTCTTAAAGAAGAAGTTACAGGTATGTGAGAGCCAGAAATCTTGTTTGTTTGTAGGTGAATGAATACTTATTTTACAGAGGAATTTACCAATTAATTCATTAAAAATCCTACAATGTTATTTCCGCGATTCTTTCCCCCCATTCTGTCTCTCATAGTTGAGGTATACCTAGGATGAAAATTACAGGCCTCTCTCATCTTTTTAAGTGGGAGAACTTGCACAATTGGTGGCTGACTAAATACTTTTTTTTTTATATATATAGCTTTGTTTTGTCAAGACACTTATTATAATATGGTAGTGTATCACCTTTTGTCATTAGATCAACTAATGCCTTTGTTATTACACTCAATTGATCTTAATAAAAAAGTGACATTTTTAACACTGGGACCAGTTTTTATTAATTAAACACTGAAGAAGTATTTTAAAGCTACACCTCCTACGATAGAAATAACCCTATGTTGGTAAATCATTATGTAAAGGAGAACATTTCACGATACATTATAAAGTTAAATGATACATTTTTAAACCGAGAAACATGTTTGAGTGTGTGTACCTGTAAGGCTTGTCGTTGGTGTTGACTCCAGTGAAGCTCTGGCTCCTAGTGATGGATCTGGAGGTGAGGCGTCTGGCGGGGCGAACAGAGAGCGACATGGTGGAGAGAGCTCGGGACGGACCCCCTGAACAGAGCAGAGAAGAAGAGCCATCAACACACTGCTGACACACAGCATGATAACCTGACCGGCAATAATATTCTTTCATCCAAGGCACACAGTCATAGAGCAACTAGGGAAAACTGAGTCAAATGGAAACTGAAACGAAAACAAACTAGACCAGGAGAGTATTGTTGCTGCCAGTAGCCCCGCTGGCTAGCGCCTGTCAGAGAAGAGCTCTTTGAAACCCTATTAGACCTTAACCTCCCTAACACGATCAGGTCACATGAGTTTAAGGACTCCCTGATAATTTTTCATCATATCAATAATTGGAAGTCGAAAAGTGTATAATCCTCAACCAGGAACTCTAGCATTAAACAGTGCAAGGTGATAGATTCCATGTCTCTCTTGGGTCTACCATGTCAAATGAAACCTAGATTCTAAGGTCCTACCCGAAAACCGTTCTTTGGAGGAACAAGATATTGTATACTAAGACTGCTCTACCACTTCACAACAAGAAACAGCTAACCCACTCGAGCAACAGGAGGAGATTGTATCTGGATACTTCAAACTGCTTTTATCCGTTGATTATTTCTAACGTCAATGCTTTTAACTACAGTAATGCCTGCCCAGTGTCTACAGACACATACTTGCCATTTGGCTAACTGACATATTATGTTCCAAACCACATCAAGCATTATTTCTGAAACAGTATGGAGCTCAAACACTTTCTCTCTTGCGGGTTTACCACAAGGTGAGTACCTTTTTATATCCGGCTTCTTACACATACTCTCACCAGTACAGGTTAGCTCTGAGTGTCAGCGAAGCTTGCTAAAGTAAACAAAGACAATATTACTTCCAAAACACGTCGCGCATTGTTTCTGATAGCAACTTTCTGATAGGGGACGATATATTAGGATGTGGGCGGAACTTTGCCAGGATCTCAACGTAAAGCCATCGCCACATTTGAGTAATGTTTGGATCATGAATCCAGCCAAATCTGGGATCAGCTCCTTTGTTACCTCCCGTTTTTTAGAATACGCAGTATGTGGTTAACGGAGGGGACCAAAAGAGAGGGGTTTTTTGTATTTTCTGACAACCGGATGTTATGTGAACGCAGTATTTCGAGACAAAGATCAGCTGACAATAGGTGGCATAGTCTTCGCACTTGCTTTAAAGTGTCCCGACCAGGCATCGTTTGAACGTATGTTTAGCAGCAGTCAAAGTATGGCTGTTTGGCCCAACTGATCGGCTTGCCATAAACACAACTGAAATTGGTGCAACCTCTTTTGTGACAGTTTTTTTGCATGAAATTATAACTTCTCTGAATGGATACTCTATTGACA
>NW_011355625.1:2870-3453 GCF_000735185.1 Notothenia coriiceps
ACCGTTCTTGTGATCATTTTGACCCCACGGGGTGAGATCTTGCGTGGAGCCCCAGATCGAGGGAGATTATCAGTGGTCTTGTATGTCTTCCAGTTTCTAATAATTGCTCCCACAGTTGATTTCTTCACACCAAGCTGCTTACCTATTGCAGATTCAGTCTTCCCAGCCTGGTGCAGGTCTACAATTTTGTTTCTGGTGTCTTTTGACAGCTCTTTGGTCTTGGCCATAGTGGAGTTTGGAGTGTGACTGTTTGAGGTTGTGGACAGGTGTCTTTTATACTGATAACGAGTTCAAACAGGTGCCATTAATACAGTTAATAAGTGGAGGACAGAGGAGGCTCTTAAAGAAGAAGTTACAGGTATGTGAGAGCCAGAAATCTTGTTTGTTTGTAGGTGAATGAATACTTATTTTACAGAGGAATTTACCAATTAATTCATTAAAAATCCTACAATGTTATTTCCGCGATTCTTTCCCCCCATTTTGTCTCTCATAGTTGAGGTATACCTAGGATGAAAATTACAGGCCTCTCTCATCTTTTTAAGTGGGAGAACTTGCACAATTGGTGGCTGACTAAATACTTTTT
>NW_011355626.1:0-1495 GCF_000735185.1 Notothenia coriiceps
TATCTATAGACCCAGCAAGGTGCCCACACACACACACACACACACACACACACACACACACACACACACACACACACACACACACACGGTCAGTGTGTATTGTCAGAGTGATAAATCACAGCGGAATTTAAGTGAATTAGTGCAGCAGCTTTAACTCTCCCTCCCTCCATCTCTCTCTCTCTCTTTACTTTTAAATCTCTCTCTCTCTGTGTCTCTGTCTCTTCTTTTTTTCTGCCCCTCTCTCTCTCTCTCTCGCTCTTTTCTTCCTCTTTATTCATCACAGTCCCTAACAAGCAATCAGAGAATATTAGACCAATTAGAGCCCTGATTAGATTAGAGGAGAGAAAAGGGGAGGATAGAGGGAGGAGAACGGGAGGAGGAGGAGGAAGAAAATGAGTAGAGGAATCAAGATAGAAAAGTAGAAGAAGAAGAGATTAGGGGGCATGAGAGGATACGAAGAGGTAGGAAATTAGAAAAAAGGGGGAAAACATAAAAAACAACTGTGGTAGAAGAAAAAAGAGAGAAAAGGAGAGGAAATGAAAAGAGGGGAGGAAGGAAGAAACAAGAGTTAATGTAAGAAAAAAGAGGAAGATATCAGCAATAAGAAGAGGAGAGAAGAAGAGATACAGAATACAGGGGAGATATACAAAGAGGATGCTTCAGGAGTGTCAGAAGGAAGAAAGGAACTCCAGGTGAAGAGGATGCATTCAGGGGATGAAACGAAAGAGCTGGAAAATGAAAAGGGGAAGAGTGGAGGAGAAAGGTAAGGAAGGAGGAAGGATGGAGAAAAGAAGATGAGCATAAGTGAGAAAGAGGAAAGGGACATTATGAAAGTGAAGAGAGTGAAGATGGGTTGAGATAAGAAAAAGGAAGGAGGAAACAAGAAAGGAAATTAGAAAGAAAAGAGGAGAGGAGGCACAACAACACACTTTGATTGACAGCTGTGTGTCAGAGGTGCTATGGTCTGTTATCATTTTTCCTGCTCTGCTGTGTGTGTGTGTGTGTGTGTGTGTGTGTGTGTGTGTGTGTGTGTGTGTGTGTGTGTGTGTGTGTGTGTGTGTGTGTGTGTCATCAGGAATTTATATGTGAAGCCACGCCCCCTTGAATCAACTTTAAATGTCCCTCTTTTTACTCCCCCCACCCCCTCTCTCCTCTGCCCCCTCAATAACTATGTCCTCCTTCTCTTTCCTCCCCTTTCCGTCACCCAACAGCCAGTCCCCATGCTCCCCCCTCCAGCCTCCATTTCTCCTCCTCCCCCATCCTGCAGCAGCCCGGCTCCTACTTCTCCCACCCGGCCATCAGGTATCACCCGCAGGAGACCCTCAAGGAGTTCGTCCAGCTGGTCTGTCCTGACTCCGCCCAGCAGGCCGGACAGGTGGGCTTCCTCAACGTAAGCACACACACACACACACACACACACACACACACACACACACACACACACACACACACACACACACACACACACACACACACACACACCACACACACAACA
>NW_011355626.1:1592-4340 GCF_000735185.1 Notothenia coriiceps
GTGTGTGTGTGTGTGTGTGTGTGTGTGTGTGTGTGTGTGTGTGTGTGTGTGTGTGTGTGTGTGTGTGTGTGTGTGTGGCCTGTCTGCAGTGAGCTAGTTGATATATCTGTGTCTAGACACTGGATCAATACCCCCTCAACCACCCTACCACACACACACACACACACACACACACACACACACACACACACACACACACACACACACACACACACACACACACACACACACACACACACACACTGTTTTCTTCTTTTTTTTGGCAGATGTAGTAAAAGATATTGGGCAGATACTGTACATGACAATTGCACAACATAAGGCAGGATTAACAAGCCCTAAGCAATTTATTTCTCTTTGAAAAGCTTCCAAAAAGTGACACCTAGATATACATATTCAGATCCTTTACTTGAGTAAAAGTAAAATGCATTGAAAATGTTACTTTAGTGAAAAGTATAATAAGTTAAATTTTTATATAGTATACAAAAATGCCTTTGACTATTATACTGTTGAATATGGTATCACAAGACGCTTGTTAATAATGCATTCATGTAAAATCAGCACTTGACAATAAACCATTAACTAAACATTATGTTGATCATGAATCAATCCTTCTTATTATTTCTGAATCAAATGATTTATCATTTGAATTGAAAATATTAGGTAAAACAGCGAGAAATTTCTTTCTTTTATCAACTAATGAATTCAGTTTGACTTTTCTACTTTTTTTTGTGTGCAAAAAAGTATAAATTTGTCAAGATACTAAACCTGTAGTGGAATACAAGTAAAAGGGAAAGAATGGTATGTACTTGTTCACACATGAACTGGAAACAATGGGCACATGTTCTAATGCGGCAGAGTTTCGGTTCCTTAACGTTCTCCAGGGAGCAGCTCCTGGTCTCTAAAGCATAAGATGCAGGATACTAATGTCCATGTAAACAGACTAACAGACTGTACAGGCATGTACTTAGATAAAGAAACAGTTTAATTCAGCATGAAGAGTATGTGGAGGGAGGATGGGAGACAGAAGGAGGCAGAGAGGTGAAACGAGGTAATGTGGTATCATGCTTATAGATTAGCAGGATAAAATGCGAGCAACAGCAGAATTCTTTATGACCAGCCAGTGAAACTGCTGACACACACACTCACACACACACACATTCAGAGTTTCACACTCACACTCGCAGGGCAGGGAATTGAGCTTACAGGTTACTGTTGACCGACCTGTTGATGTTTCCTGCTCTACATACTGTGAATATGTTTGTTTTAAATGCTTTTTTAACTCCCCTCCTTCAGCCGAATGGTAGCTCCCAGGGAAAGGTCCACAATCCTTTCTTGCCGACGCCCATGCTGCCCCCCCCTCCACCTCCCCCGATGGCCCGTCCCGTCCCACTTCCTGTCGACGCCAAGCCACCCTCCACCTCATCCGACGGTGGAGGGAACTCACCCACCTCACCCAGTGAGTGCAAATAATACGATGTTTTTATTATTTCTTAACTTTTAAATGATACCCAAGATGTGTACATAATCGTGAATCATGTGACGCCTTCACAACCAAGAAAACTTGTTTATTAAACATAACAATATTTTATTAGATAATCTAATATGGACTTCAAAATCTAAAGACATTATTCGCAATCTGTGAGGGGTGACTGCATGTAATTGGATTTGATTTGATTCAAGGGTTTAGTGTCTATTTTCTGTTGTTGGCAAAAAAACACCAATATGTAATCCTCCTCATTACAACACATGATAATATTATATTTTCATCACTTCTGTTTTGGATTGAGTCCAAATGTACTTCATTTTTAGCAGGAAATAAAGATTTGTCCTCACTCTGACCCAGATCTTTAAATAATTACTTAAAGAATTTTACAATCTTATTTAATCTGACAACACTATGAATCCTGATGTATATAATACTGTACTTCCACAGCTTGAGTTAGGGAGGTTGTTGAAAGATGAAAGGCTAACAGTTCCCCCTGCTTACAGTCTCCAGCTGAGCTAGGATTACCAAGTCTGTTCCTTCTGCTTTTGATTTGTTCATTGAAAAGTTTCAGGACGAATGGACTGATTTGTAGAAAATAGATAATTCGCCAGGTTAACAAAAGCAAAAAATCCAGAAAGGAACAATTGTTCTGCTCTGGTTAACAAGAGCGAGGCAGCAATAGCTTGGTCAGCCATGTTTTTTTGTTTAAGAAAGTCTTTATTTACACAGGAATCATAGTCAATTACATCTACTTACATTTTCAAAGATAAGAGAGCTTTGCTGAACAGAAGTTCTCAACACATGTAGTTCCTTTAATTCTAATTAGGGCCGGGACTCGATTAAAAAAATTAATCTAATTAATTACAGGCTTTGTAATTAATTAATCGCAATTAATCGCATTTTTAATCACATATAAATATTTGACCTGAGAACAGTGAGAAGCAATTTTTTTCACATGGATTTTAGTATACCATTGAATAATGACTTAATACATAAGCTTAAGCAACAAAACATTGTTTATTTTTTTCAAGGTGGTACTTAACCAAGACCAACAGAAAAGTGCAATTTTTGCCATAAAGTGTAGCAATAGCATATTTAGGAATATAGTACATTTCAGAGATTCAGGTAGCCTATAGGTAGGTAGACCTTCTGTAAACTATAACACTTTGTTTTTTAAATAAAACACAATACTTTCAAGTACATTCAGAAGATTGGAAACCCTGACTATTAGAAAACATCTCTCTGTTGCTTCAGAGGCCATA
>NW_011355627.1:0-1396 GCF_000735185.1 Notothenia coriiceps
AATGTTCAACTTTTGAAGCTTCTGAAGCTTTCGGTGGAAGCGTCAGCCAATCAAATCATATGCCAGTACAAGCTCTAGCCAATCAAACCGCTACTTGTGTGTCAGGGATTCATGTGATTGGTTGTTGGTCGAGCTTCAGACACGCCCGCCGGCAAGCTTTTTTTGAAGCTGTAGTGTGGACGAGGCGTTACTGCATGCCTGTCTATCCTGAAAGAGAGATTTCTTCAAATCTAGCCATTTAAAAAAAATATATTGTGGCATTTCTCCTTAACCAAATCCCATGCCTAAGTAAAGATGATTTATGTTGCAAGGATGGAAAATGTGTCCTTAGTCCTACTTAATGGAATTGTCTTGACTTGATGTTAGTCTGATGACACAGACAGAAACAATGTGTTATTCTATAGAAGTACCCATGTGGCCTGTTTGATTTAATGCAGGGTTGTACATGACTTGTTGCAGGCTACTGACCTTTGACAAATTAGATATATGGAATGTTGCTCAAATAAATCTCCACCAGTCTTTGATGATATCAACAATGATTGAGGCAAACACTATCAGTGATGAGGGAAACCTGTAAGCCCCTCTCTAGCTATAATGCTAAGCAAGTCACACATCGAGGAAAACATCTCATCAAACATTTATGATATCAGCTCTGTAGCAAATCCATTTGAATATGCCGAGCCCCAGGCATAATTACAACCCCTGATGATAAATAATCTCTTCAGCAAAGTTAGAGGGACACATTTCAGGCATTATGTTTCTCCCAGCAAATACATGTGACGGGGTAATTAATAGCAGCATGAAAATCATAACACAATTGCTTAGTTAATAAACCGTCTCACCAGGGTGGGTTCCAGCAAGCACACTATATTTTTGTAAATTTGATGCTGTAAACCCAATGCCTTCACTGTGTGTTTAATCAAATAATATTGAACAACAGGTAGCAGAAGATAAAATATGTAATGAAATCAAATGTATTGTGTGCCTACAGAGATAATTGTTGCCTGGTTGGAGCTGTTGGAGCGAAGGGGATTGAGATATTTAAGAGATAAATAAAAGATAAAAACAGCTAATTGATATTATTTGTCTATACCTGATTGCCAGTATTTGACACTGCTGGTTATTTGTGTTATTTAGTTATTTTTAATAAGCAATTTAAAGTTAGTTATTCATAAATACTTACTTGAAAACGGTCTTAAGGCCATCAGCGAATTGAGTAACTATTCAGTAAGTCTTCTTTGTAAATGTCAGTATTTCATTATAACTTAGATGGTCGAGATGCTTTGCAGCTTTTTTACCAAAGGTCGAAGATCAAATAGGACATTAGGTATTTTGCACCTCCTGGTAGGCCTAAACCAAAAGTTATTCTTTTTTAAATGTTTTGTAAGATCTTTAA
>NW_011355628.1:0-2831 GCF_000735185.1 Notothenia coriiceps
TTGATTGTGTTTCTTTTTCAATAATGCAACAAAAATGCAGTTTTAGTGTCTGAAACTCAGCTAAGGTTTTTCAATGTCTCTTAATCAGCAGTTGTGTTTCAGTCTCTATTATTCACCAACATTCGCCAAACACAATTTTTCTTAGAGATAAAGAAAATCTTGAAACTTCACAAATACATTTTCCCAGGTTAAGAAGATGTACAGCACAAACTCTTGATCTGCTATCTGCACCTATCCGCTATACCATCTAAAGAAAGGGAAAGATATGTCAAAAATAAGGAGAAGGAGGAAAACAAGAGGTTCAAATTATTCATACGGGAAATTTAGCTCAACCCACTTCAGTTCAATCGGGAGAGACGTGATGTATGAAATACATGTTTATTATCGGGTCACATTATATAAATGAAACATAATGATGAAATGGTGTTTGGCGATTAGGCCCAGGTTTTGTAGGATATCATTCGGGAAGGGGAAGAACCGTTTCCGATGAACCCCCCTGGGTCTAGACACTGGTGGTGGTGATAAGTGGTTAGGTCCGGTTGGAAGGGAGAAGGTTAAGCTTGGCCCTGAGTTTGAAGCAGGAGGCGAAGGGGTGGAGGAGGGTTGCGCGTTGACACCTGGAAGACAGCTGATGGAAAAGGGGAGAGCATATATAGAGGGATTAACAGGTGCGATGATTAGGCTTGTGAATGGAGGGAAGTGATAGGTTAGCTGAGGAGTGGCGCTCCCTATCATTTAGTGAAGGGAGCGAGTATTGCCATGACGCGCAATACGAAGTGATAGGTCTTCCTGCCTGAACTTGGGCTGAGCTTCATAAGTGAGCCATTAAAATCGAGTTTTTTAAAGCCAAGTTCATACTTCTGAGTACATGATTTCAAGAACAATAAGGGAACTGTAGCAGTAGAAAAAGGTAGAAGGGTTATCTGGAGGCAACCGCCATACTACTTTCTTTCAGCCATCATTGGTAAGTCTTTCAGAAAGTGGATAATGGAGGTGCTAAGGGATATTGTCTCCCCTGGTTGCCTGGCAACACTTTGAGACCAAACCCTCCTTGTATTAAAAGTCCTTGTCACTAATAAATGCCTCTGCTACTAACTTGAGCTAGATTTTGCCAGGTCTCCATCAAAAATATATTTATCTCTTCCTGGTGAAATCAATTTTAAAGAAGTGAATATTAATTTAAGACTGGATGCCTCTTCTTGTTTTGTCTGGTTATGTGGCTATAGTTATTCGTAGGGCTGGGGGATATAGAGTATATCAAATATTGCAATATCTTTTTACTAAATACATATCGATTTGCAACATTAATCTAGGGTTGAATATTGTTGCTTTCCTCAAATATTAACCAAATTAGATATTTGGTAAATATCCATTTGTACTGTGAATATATTGTATATTGGAAATTACATAAATTAACTGTTATGCAGAATTTTAAACCAGAAGGAAAAAAAAAATCAACAAATGCCTTATTAACATTAAAATATCCAAAATCAAAAACAACATTCGGTAGTATATCAGGGTATCAATATAATATTTATATAGCGCAGACCTGGTTTTGCTTGAATGCAACTTCTCCACATCCCCATCTTCCGCTCATGCAATGTCTTAGTTAATGTAATCAAGCTCTTTTTTGTTTTACTTTGACATGTTGTGTCTCTTTGGTTGTGGACAGGTTTAAGCAGTCTTCATGATTCATATGTCCTTAGGATGTCAGAGTCATGGGCTCTTTAGAGTATGAATAGTACCTTGTCTTTGTCATATTTCTTAGATGATGAAATGTAGCTCTGAGCGTCGTGCTGCTAGATTTAGATCTACAGACTTTTTTCAATTACTGCTCTTCAGCAGAATCATGCTGGCTTTCCATCCTATAGGTCAGGGATGGGCAACTTTGATGACGGTGGGGGCCACATAATTGATGTACTGGCCACAAGGGGGCCGCAGATTCACTTGGAACACACACAAAAATTCCATGTGTTGTATGTAATTATTAACAAATATACTAAGTCTGACATCTTCATTGACATTATACAATCAAAGGGAACATCCCCAAAAAATGGGAACATCCTCTAATAAGCTCACTAAACAAATATCGGTTCACAGAAATGTTATTTCATTTTTACAAGTGGCATGTTTGTAAAGAACAGGTTATTAAACAGTGGAATAAAACGATTTTAAACTATTGGAAAGCACGGAAAATGTCTGTGTATTGAGATTAACCATTAAGATGACATAAACATGAAGTCATGAACACTAACCCAGATATTAGTTGTCTAACTTGAACCTAAAACACTTGTAGCCTGTCTCTGCATTCCCCTTATTCCACAATAAGGGGAATGTCAACACAGACACCTGTCAGCCTGTTCCTCAGCACCACTCCCCTCCCGCTGAAATTATGAATGAAAAGCGTGGTAATCATAGATAACACGGTAGGGTCCGTGACAGTTTGTTTTCATCTGATTTCAAATAAACAAAGTCTTGGTTTTAAGAATATTAAACTTGTTTCGCCAAATTCAGATGATAAATACAACTTTTAAGCTTTTAAAGGCATAATGACAAGCGGCAACTTAACGTCACAGCAGGCATAACAACAGCCGGTGTTTCTTGTGAGGGTTTCCCCGGGAAACAAACACAATACACACAAATGCGTCACAGATTATTTCGCAGTATTTGAAATCATGTACGCAGCTCGCGACGTAACTAGGAGTCTAGTGGACGGTATCAGTACTACAAGTAAAAAAAAAAGAAAAAAAGATTTTTAAATTTTTTTTTTAATTAATTACGTTGTTTATAAATTATTCTGAGGGCCACAAAAAGAGGAGGTGGGGGCCGCA
>NW_011355629.1:0-1691 GCF_000735185.1 Notothenia coriiceps
GCTGGGGGCAGTATACTCTCCATTGTCTGCCATGACTGCATTCTGTACTAACAACAAAGAAGAAAGAATACGAACGATGGCGGAAAGGAGAGAGAATGAGGGTGATGAAGAGCTCAAAAAAGCGAGACCGAGAGTTTCGAAAGTGTGGGAGTATTTCACAGACGACAAGTCAAAGAAGTCAGTGAAATGCAGAATTTGTAAAGGGGAATTGGCATTCCACGGCAGCACTACAGAGATGCACAAGCATTTAAAACGCAAGCACCCTGGAACCGTGAGGACTGCTACTTTGGATCATGGGTAAGTTTGAGCAAGTTAGCCATAGTCATGTTTACGTTAGCTTACATGTTGGAAAACAGAACGTCTCATGGTTAATGCTTGCTAAGCAAACGCTATTTCAGTTATGTTGAGGCTGCGTGTCCACCAACGAGCTGCTAAACAGCGCCAAGCTTACAGCGTAGTAGAGCACACTAGAGCTTTATGGACGCTGTAATTAATTCCAAACTTAAAATAATCGTTAGATTAGTCGACTAATCGAAAAAATAATCGACCGATTAGTCGACTACCAAAATAATCGTTAGTTGCAGCCCTACTGCAAACATTAACGTATTACATCATGCCATATCAATTTGAAAAGCCTTATCACGAACTATGTATTGACCATGCTTTAGGGCTGCATTATGGCAAAAATGGGAATCACAATTATTTTTGATCAATATGTAAATCAAGATGATATATCATGATTATTAAATAATTTTAGAGATAAGTTGTATTGCGCCTTCACATTTAAATAAACAGAGTGATCATTCCAATGTATTGTGTGTTACATTGCAGTATGTTCAAATTAGGGACATGCGATCATGGAAATAAAATTGCTGCAGGACCTCCTCTGCTCTGGGCTTAGTTCCTCCAACCACTCTTAATCCTTTGTACATAAAAAACCTTCTTGGGTATAAAGCCAATATTTTTTCAATACACCTGTTCAACCAGCATTACCATGTAAAAAGCCATCTTTTAATCTGCTCTGCTAGCGTGATGTGAATTAAATATGATTTTATAGATTGAGTTTGCCATTGTAAATGTTACTGTTGGTGCTCTAGAACCTAAATGTATTTAAAATGTTAATAAATTATAATCCTTGCCTTAATTTATTGTTTTAAATAGACTACATTTAAAAAAGTAATAATGAAATTATAAAAAACGTGATGAATAACCAGTTTTTTTTTTGTATTTTAAAGATCTACTATCATGCTATTTTTGGGCTTATATTAGGGGTCTCAGATCCTGCATTTTAGACATCCCTCACAGTGCATGACATTAAGGATTTTGGGAGATGGCCCTGTGGGCCATCTAAGCTAATTTACAGATGGCCCTGAGCCCAATAGAGATTGCCCTGAAAAATGTGCGCGAAGGGTTTTGGGGGCCTCCCCTTAGAACATTTAGATTTTTGCAGGTCTTAGATGCTGTCTGGTGCATTCTCTAGAATGAATTATAAGATGAACCAGCACAATATTATATTGTACAATTTCAATTTTATTCTTCATTTCACTTGTTTGTTTGTTCTTGTTTGTGTTTGCTTGCTTGTATGCCCTGCATAGCTATAAGAAATACCGTAATTTTCGGACTATAAGGCGCACCTGAATATAAGCCGCAGCAGCTAAATTGAATGATGTGTACATATATAAGCCGCACTG
>NW_011355630.1:0-1984 GCF_000735185.1 Notothenia coriiceps
AGGCTTCATGCAAATACTCTTGAGCTGAAGGAGAAAAATACACAAACACACAACCTCACTTATCATTTTCTGTCAGTAACAGATCGTTACTCTTTATTTAAATCAAGATTTTGTATTTTCTGGAATTCTGATTGTTAAACCTAAGAAGACAAACAGGATTCAACTAATTGTTGAAGATATATTACATTTCTGTAATAATGCCAGTGTTTCCCTATCACACTAAGAGAACTGAGGCACATACCCATACCCATATTGTTTGGCCATTCTCTCCACAAACTAAAAAACAACTAAAGGGTAAATTCCCATCAACACATAATAATTAAATAGAGCTTAGCTGCAGTTTCTAACAGTGTTGTAAGCAAATGAACAGAGAGTTGCGTCACATAATCCAAAGCCAACACCAGTTTTACTGATTAGCTATTTGTACTTTAATTAAGTATTTTCTAATTTTGCTACTTTATACTTTTAATCCACTCCATTTTGTAGGCAAATGTTGTACTTTTTACTCCACTACATTTAATGTATGTGTTTAGTTACTAGTTACTTGGCAGATTTGGATGATCAACACACAATATAAATCAACTACTACATTATTATTATATATTATTATAGGTTAAGCTACCCAGTAGTTTATAAAATAATTCAAATAAACCCCACCTTTACCATGCAACATTAAAGTGATGAACACATTAATACAATCATTCAAATATATCGTGCTCAAATGGGCCAATCTGCATAATGAGTACTTTTTTACTGTATTTATTGCAATGCTAATACTTTTGTACTTTTATGAAAGTATACTTTTGCTTACAGAACTTTTAGTAGTAACTGAGTATTTGTACACTTCAGTATTGCTACTTTTACTTAAGTAAATCATCTGAGTCCTTCTTCCACCACTGCTTATTAGCATGTGGGCAAGTGTAAAGAAAATATAGGCCTAAATAATGAATAAATAAATAAACAGCAATATTTCTCTGGTGAAACACGCTTGTAATGATTAATCTGTGGCTGACTTCATGCTGAAGGTGAACAGGATGTCCTGTCATAATAGAGCCACATGACTCCTATTTCCAAAGTTTAAATGGGACACTGTCCAAAAGTGACCCTGGAGCAGAGAGAGACAACTGTGGCACAGGCTTTGTTATAATGACATTTAGCTTTTCAGATGTTGATAGATGGTTCCACTAGTTTTAATGAAGGGTGGTAACGTTAATGTAATGCCAGACGGCTAGTGAGCTTTCGGAGAGCATGCTTGCGTCGACAGCTGGTACACAGCAGCCGGACAAACTATTCCCTTGGACACATGTCAAATAAAACATAAGCCTTATGACGATATCTAGCTTTAGTCTCACATCTCAATAAATGTAGTTCGCATAAGCTAAGCTAACAACGGCTAACATTAGCTCGCCTGTGAAACAAGCTCGAGATAAACATTCAAGAAAGAGTATTACCTCAGGCACGTCTTAGGGACTCAACGTGAGGAAGATAAAAAACAATTTCTACAAATATAACGTTGTTATTCTGGTTATTTTGTTTTGGTTCCTCTTCCTCATCAGTGCTCCGCCGAGCACCAGCTGCTTCTCTTCTTCTTCGGCCCAATTCCAAACCACGCCCTACACCCTACTCCTACCCCTCCGTGACGGATGACACCCCGTTCTTATTATACATCCACGAGTGACACTCGCAGCTCAACGAGGCTCCCTCCTGTCAGATGGAGGGAGTAAATACAGCGGCAAGCTTTGAGACAAACTCATGACAAACTCCACTCTCTCCGGCAGAAACAGGAAATGCCGTAACTGTATGAAACAACGGTTTCAAATCCGCATCTCTTAGACAACACATTTAAAATGAATAACTAAAATAAAACTCCAAACATCTTTGATTGTGTTACTTTTTTGTAAGGCTCTTTTAGTTTTAAACCTGATGTTTATAACCTTCTTAGTTTTTACAACAGTCGAACATATACTAAACTTTATAATAAAAT
>NW_011355631.1:0-103963 GCF_000735185.1 Notothenia coriiceps
GCCGTTTAGTGGAGAAAGTGAATACTGCTGAATACACATACTTTACAGAGATGCTGTATGCAAAACCAATGTGAGTTTGGAAAATTGCACAGTATTTTTCTATTTTAGTATACCTCAACAATGGAATTATGATCAGTGGAAATGGCCATGACATGTGACCTTTAAAATAAATAAATGCTATAAATTAAGATGAATAATGTCAATTTTGTTTATAAACTGGCTGTTATCTTTAGGATAGCCACTTATACCATGTTACACTATAAGCTAGGGTATCCAGCAACTTGTAAATTAAAATAGTTTTTAAAAGGCAGGACTGTCTATGGAGTACAAAATGTCATAAACTACCTGACCTGCACTCCATGCTTATATATTGTGCAATCGTTTGATAAGCACATTACAGGTTATCAAATGTGCTTTGAAAAGGTCATACACAGGTCAGCTCTGTGTTGGGAACCGTAGGTTGAACTTGAGCTGAACCTCTCCATCCATCACTTAGCTTGCTGATTTAAAAAGGATTATTGTATCCATTGCATGTATATGCAAGAGTAGTGTCTGAGGTTTGGGGATTTAATGGGACTTAACGGTGACATATTTCTATTTGTGTGTGTGTAATACTGATATACTAAGAGCACGCACAGGAGGTCCATCAGCTCCAGGTAATCCAGCCAATCCCGACCTGCCGTGAGGTCCCTGTATGGAGAAAAGAAAAATACATATAAGTTCAAAGGTCAGAGGTTACTAGTTTCAGAACACTATATTACCTAGGTCTATTGAGGTTTAATTAAGAGTATCTCAGACTTACAAAAAAGCGAAACATAAAACATTTTAGCGTTCATTTCCTTTGTTACCTGGAGTTGGCTTTAAGAGAGCAGACTGTCACTGATTAAACGTAGCTAATGAAATGTGTTTAATATCATATGTTTTGCTTAAAATAAAAAGCAGGAAACGTAATGCCAAGTTGTACTAACAATAACTTTGATCTTTTAAAATGATAATAATGATCCGCATACAGTATGATAATATGGTGTAAATTAAACAACGTTAAATCATTGTGACACATACAGTATATTGTGCTCAGATTTTATTTGTACTTTTTCACATACTATAACAAGAAATAAAGGTTACATACTTTTTCCCCAGGTGGTCCAATAGGGCCTTGGGGGCCAGGAAGACCCTATAAGAAAGAGACAGTAAGTATGTTGCTATAGTTACAACACACATACAAAGTATTCTCAAACACACATACAAGTTAGATGTTTGTGAGGCTTGTACCTTTGTGTGTGTGTGTGTGTGTGTGTGTGTGTGTGTGTGTCACAGGGGTAATTTGAGGCACTGAAGCTTGCCCCAACAGGTGTGGCAGCTTTGCAGGAATTCCACCAACATGAATAAGATGCTTTCAACTGGATCAACCCCGAAACATTCCCCTTTCCAAGATAAAACCCTGAAAAATATTTGACAAAATGTTTTTGGGGGGTGCATGCGTGTGTGTGCAAATAAATCTAAAGTAAATCTTATTTGCTCTGTGTGCGGAGTTAGTGGAGCACGATATAAACACTCATGAGGCACAAAACAGAATGTATCTGTGGCCACTCCACTGTATAAAGAGATTATGATGCATTTACAGGCAGTGCAGTTTGTATATATTCCTTTGTCTTAGGTGTCATGTATGATTGATTTGTTCACCTGTGTGCCAGGGATTCCTTGCTGCCCGGGTGGGCCTGGCTCTCCTTGTGGTCCCTGAAAAAAAAATGAAAATGTCAAACACAACAGTAGGCCCAGACTAATCTGGTTTCCCAAAAACTGCCACATGAATAACTCACATTAAAGTCATTGTTAGCAACCTGATGGGTACCATAATACTTGAAATGAGCTGTTTGAGGATCAACCTATTCCACAAATGATTTGACGACATAGTTTAAAGAAGTGTTTTGGTGTATACTACTCTCACTGCCTCATCTACTCCAACATGAATGCCTGTCAGTTTACCTCTTAACTAAATGGGGCTGTGAACCTATTCTATTGTGACCTGATGTGACCACTTTGTTAAATGTTTTCAAAGGCTTATTTATTTATTAGCTGTTGAACATTTCACACCTTGCCAGTTAAACTTGCCACACTACTTTACTTCTCTAAGGTCTGACCTTTGAACTCCAGCTAACCAAGACAGTGCAAAAACAGTCATGTACAGCTCACACATCCCCCTGAAACTCTGCCTAGTGAGTTTATCAAGCAACATACAGTATTTATCAGTTTAGTAAGAGTAAGTTGTGTTTATACCATGTTTCCTTTTGGACCTGAAGGTCCGTCAACTCCAGCAACACCCTGCGAAGGACAGGTGAGAAGAGACTCGTGAATATCTTATATATACAGTATATATTGTATCCATTCATAAAATGATACCAGGGATAGGTATGTTAAAGGAAATGGTACGTACAGGAGATCCAGGGGGTCCGGGAGAACCGCGAGGTCCCAGCAAACCTCTAGGACCCTATGAAAAATCAGAAGCAATGTCTTGTATGAATGAATACATTTTATCAGGGTAATTGTGTCCTCTGGTGGATACTTTTATCAATGAGAGATCAGACATCATTGTGATGTTAGGATTGAAGGCGATTTTGTTCCAACACATTATAATCACATGTTTTGGATAGCCTGATAAAACCAAACCAACAGCAGCCTTACACTCTCGCCAGCTAATCCTCGTGGCCCAATCTCTCCATCCTCGCCCTAAGGGTAGAAAAAGGTCAAAGGTAAAAGATTACATGTATTGAATTGGTCTTTATCACACAGGTTTATTGTTTCATTTAAACAAATACAATCTGAACAGTAAATATCTATCACCATATTTAGTCCTCAAAGGCCTGTACTAGGTAAGGCTTATTCTCAACCTAACCAATATTATTGAATGCAGTAACTGCCTGGGGGTGGAGGTGGATGTTATTGTGGGGTAGTTAGTTTCATAGGGACGAAAGGTTAAACACAAACCCTCCTCCTTCCAAGTTAATAGTCTCCGCCCAGCTGCCGCTGCCTGAGGGCTGAGCTGGCGGACCACAGCTAAAGGAGCTGACTGTAGTGGTTCCTCTAAGTTGAGGGCAATTTGCTTATAATTTATCAGGGCTTTAGTAAAACAAAAACAAAAAGTACTTACTCTCTGTCCATCCTCTCCAGGAGATCCTGTGGGTCCCATTGGTCCTAGCTCCCCCTGAATAGAGACACAGATAAATAATAACAAAGATGAGAAAGAGAGACAGATTTAGTTTAGATACGGGAATAAATCAACTCTGGGCTTGTTACCACTTACCGGTGTAATACTTTTTTCCATTTCTTACATATTACTTTACATATTCTGCCTAATACGTTGTTTTCATTTTTAAACTCAATAATAATTATGCTGTATCTCATTCAATATAGTTTCTAATCATACTGTTTTACTCATGGGCCCTGCCGTGGTGCCCTTGAGCAAGGCACCGGGCAACCCCCTTCCCCCCACACTCCCATTTGTCCCCGGGCGCTGTACAATAGCTGACCACTGCTCATAGTACTAGACTTCTGGTACTAGGATGGGTTAAATGCAGAGGCCAAATGTCACTGTGTGTGCTGTGTGCTCTGCATGTGTGACCATTAACGAGGGGTTCCATCCCTCCCATTCTATTCTATGTGTTAATAGTAGGTTACTTAAAAACCTTCATCATTCTTGTGTAACGCTTGTGTTTTGTTGTTCATATATGTTGCTATTGCATCTCCCTAATGTAGGATTTGTAAATATCAGTAGATTTTATCAGGCTCAGTAATAAAAGATACTTGATTTCTATGTATCCGCCCTCCACAGTGAAGTCCTCCCTGCATCCAACTTTATAAACTACAGCTTATTTTACAAACTTGGAATACATTAAATATGGCTAACCAGCTTTGATACAAAACTGTCATCACATTCTTCCATGTAACAGTTAATAATGTAGGCATATTAGTGGAATGAAACCAATTACAACTTCTCGTTCCATAATTTCCCCCATGTCATTGCAGTATTCCCTCATCACACTGAAATGTATGCAACTCACTCAACATGATCTCTGACCAGTGACCGCAGCCAGATATATTTCATTACATCTAAAATGCTTGCCCTCTTAAAGCTACCCAACCCTCCAGTAAATCATAGTAATCTAAGAATACAAATCCCCAATAACTAAAGGATTTCATTTTAAGGCCAATTTTGCGTCTTATCAAATAAAGAAACGTTGTTTTTGCTCATAAGCTTTCATAATCCTAAAAACATCTACAGGAGTCATTTTTCAGGCAAACATTACTCTGTTGTTCATGAGGATTCCAAAAAACAAATCTGGTTTATTATTACTTTCAATGGACATATTTCACAGGTATTCTACTTCCGTGGAATCAGCAACAGTAAAAGACTTCAAAAACTGTTCAGTTTGATCACAACTGGTCACAACTACCATGCTTTACTTACCCTGTGTCCCTTTTCACCAGGCAGGCCGGGAAGTCCATCAAAGCCTCTGTCACCCTGTAAGGAAACACAGCAGAGGATGTTACCAGACCGCACAGCACCATCACACATCAAAGTCATCATGCACTGCACAATGCAGGGAGCAATGCTGTATGACAGTAATACACATGAACAGTTGTGTGTTGTCATGGGTTACCTTGGATCCTGACTCTCCAGGCATTCCACGGGATCCGTCAGCTCCGGCACGACCCTGGAAACATTAGCAGAATAATTACACATCTAGATAAAGACATACATTTGTTAGTGGTGAGTTGAAGGAAAAAGCTTTTAAGATGATACGAAGTCGTTTTATGGTGTTGGATTGTGCAGGTCTTGCCAGAAATATGAAAAATTAAATCTGCTTAATATTTCTTCAATCACTCTAAAGCATTAGATAATGTTGGCACTAAAAGTGCAGGTAATAGAGAAAAGTAATGCTGGCTGACACATATTGGTGTTAAACGAAGTATTAAACTCAATATACAAATCAATTAATCAATCAAGAGGTGTTGCTAAGGAAGAGTGGTAATCTGAAGCCTACTGCCATTATACATTACTGATGAAATGCTGAATTGATAACTGCTGATAAGAACAGTAAGCACGCAAAAAAAAGACAGACGAAATATATTTCTCCTTATATTACTCAGATTTTCTGTTGCATCTGTTTATACAATCCTTTGAAACAATAACCTTTTCCCTTTTTATTCTTTAATAAAAGAAGTAAGAACAACTGTACCAATAAAGCAGGAGATGAACAAGTAATAAATGAAAATTCACATAGGAGATACTTTTCATCATATTTAATGTCGTCAAAATCAGCGGCTTTGTGAATGATACTTAACAGTCATATAAACATTCAAAAACATTCCTTTGTGGTTATTAAATTGTCATTTATATTTTTAACTGTTCAAATAAAGTGTTTCCTAATGTTTATTAGTAATCAATTTGGTCAAAAGTTTAGCCATGCAGAGGGGCTACACTACGCACTATCTTTGTCCCAAATCCAAAGCCAGTTTTCCCATTTAGGCATTTTCAGACAGATTTGCTGCCTGGCCATTGATCCGAGGATTGGAGTGCAGGCCTTTAAGCACATATCAAGCAATTATTTGTTGGATTGGAAATAAGCCTCTCAGCGTTTGAGCAGTGACCACAAGTACAAACAACCACGCAACAACAAACACAGAGACATGTGAGCACACACACACAGAACCGTGAGAGTTGAGCAGGTCAGCGAGTACACTCACCCTCTTGCCAGCTTTGCCAGGTTGTCCTGCAGGCCCTTGGATGCCACGGGGGCCCTGTACAGACACATGAGGACCACTTAGTGACAGAGAACTAATAACCTGGGAAGTTGCCTTCAATCGCTAGTGAGGGATTTCATGTTTGCATTATTAGGATCATCTCTTCACCTGAGGACCATGGTCTCCACCTTCACCTTTAAGTCCATGAGAACCAGGAAGACCCTAAGAAGAGGAAACACAAAACAAACATTAATACTTTGTATTTAAATTGGGAATGTGCAGTTTGCTACAGGGACGAGAAAATAAAAATTGCGCAAATTAAACAGCAGATGGCGATGTTTAGCTCAGTGTGTGCATTCTGTTTGTGTGTTCATCCGAAGAAAAACGCATCCACACATTCCTGTTACTACAGATGCATGAAGTACCTGAGAAAAGTGATGACATTCAAAGACAAAAGAATACTTTAAAGTCTTATAAAGCACTCTTCTATGAAAAGCTTCTAAAAATATTGGATTATTTGCCGCTGGCACAAGCATTGATGTTATTTGGATGTAGAACTTGTGTTTAAAGTTAAAAGACAAGCAGGCACATCAACAAAACAGGGTTTCTTTTAGCATATGTTATACTTAGGTGGGAAGAGAATTGGGGAATATACTATAATCGGTCTGCGGACAAGTGTGGATTCAAAGCTGGTGTTTTGGCAATGACAGACAGAAGTTTTACAATCATAAATAGATTGAATGTCTGAAAATGTGGGTTTTAAACATGTTATCAATCAAAAAGGAAAACTTTCTGGAGAGGTACATTACATTTCCTTATCTCATCCACTTTGCTTTGTATCTATGTATTGCCATATCATTTAGGATCATTTTTCTTGGCCTTGAGTCTGAGGAGAGCAGATTTAACAGAGGGTAATTCTTGTGTCTTTTGTATGGGACTTTTCCTGCAGATAAATAGTGGATCTTGTATCAACAAGCCCAGGAGAAAGGAGGAGTGATTTTCTTGGCAGCTGCTTGCCCCGGCACACAGGCAGTGTGGCCACTGAGCCACCAACCATTAATACAACAACACTTCTCAACTGGTTTCTGGACTCTTCCAATACATTGTCCGGAAAATACTAAGATGGTCATTCTTAGACAATGCAGAACTGTCGACAGCGCGTTTGAATAAAAAAAAAAAAATTCAGAAATATTGGTTTGTGTTTGATAAAATGATAATCACACCCATCACATGCACCTATCACAGGATGAGTAATAAACAACTGGTGGAGAACAAAAATAGTGTATTTCTAAATTCCTACAAACCAAAGAAAAAGCAGACTTACCACTGGTCCTGATCTTCCTGTCAAACCCATCGGCCCTGAGGGTCCCCTCATGGCCAGCTGTAGGTCAGACGCACAGACAAGAAAAATGTCAAAGGTCCACCAAACCTCATCAAAACATTTATTCTATATCCATTTTTAGAAGGAAACTCCACTTTCCAAATTGATCACATATTATGTGTTTTCACCAGTTTGTATAATTGTTCACACTTTTATAGTTTTGTTCCCTTGTACGGCTTGAATTCTATACACAATAACTTGTTCATCTTAAAACGATATTAGTAATTTCGATGAACTCTTCTTGCATGTTGTTGTTACGTGCCTAATTGATTCTGTCATTACTTGCTTTTTACTTTGGGTTATTGTTGTTGATAAGTATTTACTGTTTTATAACAGAATCCAATCAAGGAAAAATAAATAAAAATAAATATGATGGCTAATATGAAATGTGTTTAATGTGGTGGTGTCCAAAATATATGTTATTGTTGTCATGATAGGCAAATGGCCAATCATATTTCATATTAGCAATTACATATTCCAATTGGACATTTACCTTTAAGCAAAACTTTTTTTTTTTACAAAGATATATATTTTATTTTGTAAAACTTGCTTATTCTGCTTGCATAGTGTTTAACAAAGGTTCTTCAGTGCAAAACATGCACAGCAATCATTTCTTAATTGATCTACATTTTATAACAAGGTAGCCTATGCAATTACTTTTGGTCTATGTCTGTATTGTATTCATTCTGGATCATTCTTTAATTTGCTTTCTAATGATGTTGTTTTAAGGTAAAGCAAACTCAGTGATTTATTTTCACAATGAATCTCTTTGTTTACTGTGGTCTTTGACTGTGTAATTAAAGTGGGATATTTCACATTAATCCAACAGCTCTCCTAAATACCAACACCAGATTTTCTCCCTTTCTCTTGACCGCCCACCTCCTCTCCCACATATGCACAAAGACATTTTCTACACCTGTTGGTTTAGCCCACCCGCAGGTTGAGAGACCCTAAAGTATTTTTAACAGTCTCTCCTGTCCATCTGTTCAAAGTGGCCTTTTTATGCTCTTCAGCCTGCTTGGCATGTCTCCTTTTAGCCTTGCAAGGCCAACCAAATGCAGTTTTCTCCCCTCCCCTCGCCACCAAAATACTGTCTCCTTCATCCTTTCCCCCTACAGCTGTGTGTAAGGAGTGAGAGGGGGTGGAGGTTTTCCCACAGCCCTTTTGCTTCGCAGTGGCTTTTTAAATGTCCTTTTCTACTCACTCTGGCCTGGGACAGGATGGCCTGGGCCTGGGCTTCTTGGGCTGACACAACTGGACCCTTCTCACCATCCCCGCCAAAACGGAACTGTTGAACACACACATACATCAAACTATTTATCATGCTGTTTATATGAATAATTCAGGAACCCAGTAATGCACCTTATTATGGAATTACTGTATATTGGTAACATATTTAGGTAGCTGGCATGTTTTCTTTTGCATTATTCTGAACACGTACTGGCAGCATCAGCATGGTACCAGGGGGTCCTGGCACGCCATCAGCACCAGGCAGACCAGCACGACCAGTAGGACCCTGTAATAAAGAGGAGACAGCCAGTTTATACAACTTTCTTTAGATTAACTGTAAGATTTGTGTAGGAAATATAATATAAATACAATTATATATTTAAAAAAAAAAGGACAACATGATGATGGAGATTTGGGTTTCCTCTTCTTGATTGTCAGTGATTTGAAAAATAAAAATTACCCATCTGCTTGTATGTATAATGTACACGTTTTCTTTCTGAAATAGCTGGATACAAAAACTGACATTTAAATTAAAGCAGTCTTACTTTCTACCCTGCACTGTTCTACATATGCACTTTTTATTTTTAATTGTTATTAATACCGATTATAAAAAAACACTCTTGACTGCTGTTAGACGGTTCAACAACAAAGACTAGTCAAAATGAAATAATAAAACAACAAATTCTTATAAATGCTGTGTTGTTTTTTGGAAAAATGTCCCTGATCCTATTTTGTTTTCGTTTTAAATTGTGCTTTTTCATTTAATGTTGTGGAAGTAATATCTAATATATAATGGAAACCCAAACATGAGGAGACACACAGATGAAGCTGTAAAGGCTGGAGGTGTGCTGTTTGTACATTTGATTAACATATGCTCCTCCTCCATCACACAGACTGGGCCTGTGTATCTGTAAACCACACTTCTGTCTACAGTCCAAAAACAACATCCTTTCCCACTAAATCTGGTGCACATGTTTGTGTTTGAGTGTGTGTTGCATGTTTGTGTTTGAGTGTGTGTTGCATGTGTGTGTTTGGGTGTGTGTTGCATGTGTGTGTTTGAGTGTGTGTTGCATGTGTGTGGAGTGTAAAATATGGATACCTCTTACTAAAGGAAAAGCAACCAAATATCTTTACTTATCTTCTAATCCTCCAGAGGCCAAAGTAACTGGTGTGTAAAGGTTTCAAACTCACCCACATATTTTATGACTCGATTTCTCGGCACCCATATTAAGTTTTAGTATGAGCAGTAACAATTGTGAAAACAAAGGATGTAGTGGAGCTTGTGAATGCCAAATAAATTAAATAAATTCTGTTTTAATAAGAGACCCATTGGAGTGCTTTGTTGAGCATAATGGGGGATTGCAACGCTTGTTTATGTCAAATTTGACATACATTTAAGCCAAGGTATGGTGATTGTCGAACTGTTGAGCAATATTCACTGCTCCTAGTACTAGGATGGGTTAAATGCAGAGACCAAATGTCACTGTGTGTGCTGTGTGCATGAACATGTGTGACCTTTAAAGAGGGTTTCATCCTCCAATTCTATCTATCTATTCTTAACTGCTGTCCGGCAATCAAAAAACATGTTTTATGGAGCCATTTGGAGTCAATAGTTGTATTGATCTTTATTTTAATGAAGCACATACAGCACTGGGCTACTTATCTTTTGTTTATCAAATTGATTTCTGATAAGAATGTCTGACAGGTGACGTTTTGAAGGGATGAAAAGATTAAATTCAATAGATTATTGTCTGTAGTGTTAAATGCTAACACATGGAAAGTAACTAGCGTGATTTCAATAGATAATGTAAATTAACTTTAACTTTAGAAGGACATTTATTTAAACAATACGCAGCTGAGTAAGAACATTTTATGTACACAATTATTAAATGTATATATATATTACTTACACAACTGTAATTTGACATATGAGTCCTAGCATGGATTAGCCAAGTGAATGATCTTCCAGTTTGACCTTGGTTGGATTATTTTCGAACACACATTATATTTACGGCTTGAAAATGAAAATAAATAAAAAGACCACTCACCCTGTCACCAGAATCTCCAGAAGGACCTGGGGGTCCCTGAAGGCCTGAGGGACCTGGAAGACCCTAAAAAGACAACGCTCAGTTAGCACACCACTAGCATGCGATCTTAATAAATTCTGACAGCAATGGTGTATAATTAGGCCCAGGTGAAGAGCACTGACTGATATTGATGTTTTAACAGTATACTCACATATGGGCCTGGGGGTCCAGGGGGCCCTTCAATCAGCATGCCCTTTAAAAACAAACATTTTGTTTCTCATCACAAACACTGTCCTGTGTAACATCAGGCAAACTGCACATTTTGGATATTTCAAATGATTATATTTATCATTACTTACTTATTTTTTGCAATTTCCAATAAAAGTGTAAGAAAAGCTCAAAGTAAATAATACATTGGCCAAAAATGATACGATCACATCACTTACAGGCTCAATGACAGCCGGATCGCCCTTGTCTCCCTTCTGGCCGAAGGCTCCTTCAGCTCCAGCAACCTGTAGCAACAAAGCAAGCACAGAGGTGACATTCTTCACACACCAGCTTTAGTCCACAGGTGAATGAATAGCAAAGATGAACAAGGAGGAGGCCGTTTAGCCATCAACAAGAAGGGTTAGTGTCTGAACAATCAATCATTTCATCACTACTGCAGCTATGTCAAAGGGAGAGAGGGAATCAAATAATGTTAGTTGTGATGAGCAAGAATAAACCTCTATGTGCCCAAAATGGAGCAATGCATTGGTGATCAAATAACATTTTGCTCAACACCAACAGGTTATTTTTGTCATGCAAACCTCACGGAATAATATAAAGAGAGACACTGCCTTACAAAACACCTGTATTTCATTAGTGGTAGAATAAGTTCAGCTGTTGAGTGTTTATGTCTGTTGTGGGTGTAAAATGGGAAGGATTAAGAGGTTCTTGTCTAAGAATGGGGGGGTGGGGTCAGTGGTAATAAAAACCATGCAAGACCATTTAACGTCTTGTCTATGCAACACTAACAATACTGAGGCCAAAATCACAATAACAAATACAAATAAAAGTAGAAAAAATAAGCATGTACGACATGAAGTAGGAGGTCTAATGTTTGACACGGGAGTGAAAGGACTCTATACCATATGGTTTACAAGATCTGTGAGAGTGAGAGTGCACTGTGAACACAGATGCCTTTGAGTTATGGGCTAATTTAAGTGCATACAGGGAGGGATATGTCAAAGACTGGTGGCTTGTAAAAATGGCAGAGGAGAAGAGGGAGGGATCAAATCTGACTGTTGAGATAAGGGGTGTGGAGGGGGCGGTATGGCTCGTTGGGAATGTATTGGTGGTGCACAGGTTGGGTCCACATACAATGACAGAATGCTATGAGTGGAGAAACATGAATTTGGAAGAAAGAAGACAATAATATGTGAGTGTATATAACTTTTCTAAGCATACACTGTATAGTATGCTATAATGCGATATACTAAATGAAGATGTAATCAGTTACACCCATTCAAGGTAAACACAGAATCATGCATTGTCTCTAAAAAAAAATCACCAAACACACACCAGTAAGACAGCAGCAAGACCCCACACTCAACATGTCAATGACACATTGCTAAGCAACCAACTAGAAAGGCGTGCACTTGAAGACAGAGTGAGTCCATAACACAAACAAAGTCGCGTGCCGTTCATGCTCACACCCCTCAGTCGCCAGGTTAGGGTGTGGTACTTACGGCGCTCTCAGAAAAGTCAGTTTCAGCAGCGACCCCAGGCCCCACCTCCTCATGGTAGGTCCCCGTGGGTTTGGGCCCCGCCCTGCCGTACTCATCATATGCCCCGTAATCATACAACCTGCTGTCAACCTCGCCCAAGTCATACTCCTTTAGGTCATAATCCTTTAAGTCATATGCTTCCGCACCAGTGTCCATGTTGTCCACTGTTTCTGGGACAATGGGCTCCGGTGCAATGGCTGTGGCCTCGGTGACATATGCACCGACAACATCCTCCTCCACAGCCTTCCAGGTGTTAACCAGGCGGAGAGGGGGGAAGTAATGGTGACCAACCAAGGAAATAGAGATGTTAGTTAAGCAATCAAGGCAAATTGTCTACTTTAAGATGTTATTAAAGCAAATTCAAACTTCAGCATGATATGCAAAATAAGGAATTTAAAATAGCAACGGTAACACATTATTTATACCAAGGAGAACATTTTGGTTTTTTGGATTGTAATTATGAGATTGTAATTTGAATATAACCAAAGGGCCAAACTATAAAGTGTTAAGTACTGAAGCATACTAATAAAAAGTACCAATAAGGATCATTAATTATGTACAACCCTGTTGGTAAACCCTTTCAAGATAGACGTTACCAACACTATATGCTCTCTTAAATCGCGTACTCAAGGAATACATTATTGCAGCATTTCCTACAGCAATACTTCAGTTCAGTAAAAATGTATGTTATAACTCAAAGGAATAAATAAAGTGTTACCAAAATGACTAAATTAGATAATGATAAGATGATCAAAATGTTGTTTACTACACATATCAAAACATATGGGATGTTATTTCAGCCTTCTTTTCTTTCTTATCATACACTCATACATGATAAACTGCTACAGACAGTATCAGAAAGAAAGGCTGAAATGGATGTTTGAAATGACACAAGCAGCAATTAGCAAAGGACAATTTATCAATCATCAGATTGTAGTAGCTGTGCAGATATATAGAGTGCATAAAAAAAACACGTTTGCTACTTTGTTGATTTTTCATCAGATCTGTTTTGATAGAATTAGTTTTAAGCAGCTTCTAATATTACCCTGGTACACTCACACACTGTATTCTGCACAACTGGTACAATCACCTGGCAATTTGTGTTCTTTGATTCTAAACTGATCACTGCTTAGCGTTAGCTTTGAAGAACAGCAAAGTGGATGCAATTACCGTACACAATATTGCCAGTACTCCATCTTGCTGAATTAGTTATATTTGAAATTGCCTGTAGAATGACATCCACTTGTCAAACACATTGGTAGATGTTGCACATTCATAGCTGGCTGTGAGCAGTTTTAAGGCTTGGTGACACAGCTCTTTTAGAGGTAATTAGCAGAACTAGAGATCAAAACCAAGCCTAAAATGTGATGGACAGGGCATATGTTGTTAAACAGATAATCTCCACTATCAATTACTTTAACTAGTATTAGCTAATAGAGGCTCTGTCTTTGTCAACCATGTTATGCCTGGATTAGGCTGCAAATCTTGTCAAATCTTTTCTCACATGTATCTTGCTGAGAACTGAACAAAATCTGCAGCTTTATCCAGATATATATGACATGACCTGACAGGAAGCTACAAATAATCGCCACATTG
This sequence comes from Notothenia coriiceps, assembly GCF_000735185.1. Taxonomy (NCBI): domain Eukaryota; kingdom Metazoa; phylum Chordata; class Actinopteri; order Perciformes; family Nototheniidae; genus Notothenia; species Notothenia coriiceps. The sequence continues at coordinate 13,746 of NW_011355631.1, forward strand.
TCCACTGCATTATGTAGCATTGCATCCTTGTAAATGCACATGGTGTATGCAGAAGACAATGTTTGTTGCAGCTTTTTAACATAAAAAAAAAATCTGCCCACTGTCCATCAGTTCTGTCAAGCACAAAATTAAGTCAAAAGACACATCGATTCATTAGAATGGTTGTGTCTTAGTCATTTCATACCAGATACTTCCTTGGGTCAAAACTTCCTGGCTCACATTTCCCAAAACATCTAACACTGGCTTTTAGAAGCAGATGAGAATGAAGATAAAAATTACCTCATGTGGTCCGCTCGTGGCAAAGGGTGACTGAGTATGAGTATCATCTACAGTTCCGTAGTCAAAGTCTGTATTGTAATCCACTACATTGTTTGGCTGAGTCATGTTGAAAAAAGGAAAGAAATATAAAGCGAGGGTTAACAAAAACGCTCAAACCAGAGGTTATTTGCGAGGGGCCCTTTCAAGCTGGCTACAGACTCTGCTACTTCTACACAAGAGAGGTTAGGGAGCTTTAAGTCTGCCATCATAGATTTTACCTTCAAGGCAGGAAGATCTTGATGGCATTTAGCCTTTACTTTACATGAACCTTTACCCTAAAATTGCCTCTGGGTCGTGCTGGCGCTGTGGCCTGGTAGCCAGGCATCTGTTGTTTCTTCTTAGCGGCCAACTTTTTAGCTGATGATTTTTTGGCAGCAAAGAACTTTAAGGGCTTGGCCTTAGTTTTACTGAGGGACTTTCTGGTCCTCTTCTTTTTCATGGAGACACTACGTTTCATTCTCTGGAAGAGGTAGCGGCGACAAAGACACCAAGACAAACATGGAATATTTAAAAGTGGAAATGATTTAAAGGCACAATCCGGACTGTAGTTCAACATATGTTCCAACCCAACTGTTAGTGCTCCACTTTCCAAGAGCAGCCCATGTACAGTAGTTGGCCTTCATGGTATTCCCTAAAACGTTGACCATGAACATCAACTACAAGGGCTGCGTTTGGAATGTTAACATTAGCTTCATATGATTAAGTTATAGTTGGGTGAAGAGCATGCTGAACAACAATGGAGGACTGGGCCTTTCATATAACACACAGGAAAATGTTTGGACACATATGAGTTTCCATCTGGGACAAATGCACATATAAAAACACACATGATTTGCCTTTCAGCAACTCTTTGGAGCTATTGCAGTAATAAAATAGCCTTTTACACAATAGTTATAAAGACTTGCTGGAATGCAAAATATAACAATGAAAGCAGATGGCAATTACCAGTGAGAGAATAAAACCGATGCAAGGAGGACTGGCACACTGAGTCTGTTTACTTGCACACTTAAAATGATACCTCGGCTAACCTATTGACCAGGTCAGAATTAGAGTAGGTAAAACCATGTTAGGACACCTCGAATATGGCTCATTATTTAAAAGTTGTTTGGCAAATCAACACTTTTGGCTGAAATATTCTTATAACAATATTATTATTAAACTGATTACAGCAATTACTTGAGTATTGGTGTGCAAGTAAACATAATCTTTAGACACACCGACACACGGAGGGATGGGATAGAGTGACAGAAAAAGACATTATAGGAGAAACATATTTTTTCTTTTCCTTTTTTCATTTACCTGTGGTTCAGAATACTCATCGGTTGGAATGGTGTCTGTAGCTCCCTCAGAGTAATCATAGAACTGAGAGTAATCTAAATCATCAGTAGTGTACTAGATAAGTTGAGAGAGAGGGAGAGGGGAGAGAGAGAGAGGAATGAAGGGAGGTTTTAGTGTTAGCATTAGTGCTCTTTCAGCAAGAAGATGATACATGTGGTACATATCATCCTGGGCATGCATCCTGTTCACAGAGTTAAAGCATTATTGTGATGCTATGGTGCATCACAAAGCATAACTTATAACATGTTAAGATTCAGGTCCAAAAATATGTAAAAAGCTTTAGTTAAACAAATCCAAGTGTTTCTAAATTAAATAATGGCCTTATGATGGTGAACAAACAAATAAACAAATGCTGAAACTAGCCATGTGGGTTTAAGCCTTCAGACACGTTAGCAGATGGGATGTTTAAAAGGCTCATAAAACACAGGGAAACAACCGGGAAACCTCAAAGACACCAATACCAGCTGCTTTTCAGGGATACGGCAATGAGACTTCCTCACTGAAAGCATAGGAATTGTAGACTTTAGGCCCTTTAAGTTCAGCAAAATTAAAGGTGTGCGATTTAAGGAAAGTGGTTAATCTACCTCTGTTATATAGCTCTCTTGCAGTTTTTTATCAAAGACGAAACAAATTAAACTATGCAACATCAAAACTCTCAGATAAAGTACATGTGGGAAACCCCAGCTTGTAGTCGTAAAGGTTTATCATGTTATGCTGCAACTTAGAGGTGAAGTCTGAACATGATAGCATGTGCTTTTACAATTGTTAGATTATTGAAATATAGATTGATATCTGGAGTTAATCTGGCACTGACTTTGGTTCAGGCTCCATATTGTTATTTTATAGATTGTTTCATCATGCCCCTACAAATTATTAATAAGCACATTTAAAATAAGTGTTAAGCTGTTGCACTGATGCAGTTTTAAGCGTGTGAATGGTTACATTGGCTAAAACATCTTTGAAATGACAAATAGTTAAACATAGTGCCCTGTGACCTTGGCAGCTGCTTAGTCTTTTTGATCTCTTATTCACAGGAATAAGGATTATAAATATACAGTTTGTGTTAATAAGCTTTTGTAAATTGCAGAAAAAGATCAGAGAAATAGAATTGATAGCCCTATTGGATGCTTTCATTATAACTTCAAACGTAACATGTTACTCTTCATGTTGATCAGTGCTGATGGAAAACCTCATCTTGGTACTGCTACACAGTTTACCATATGCTACATTTTATGTGCAAGGTGCACATCTTGTCAAACCTCCAATTTGACCCTTGACAGCTGATGGAAGACACCTGCTGTGCAATATACAGTATGTCTGCCAATGTGAGAAAATAGCTAAATGCTGTTATTTGTGCAGGTTGTTTCGGGTGAACACATTTCTATTCCACCAAGGATGAGACGTTTGTAATTAGATCAAATTCAAACATTAATATTCATATTACGCTTGTCACAGTAATTGTCTTGCCATTACTAGTGTAAGCAGCCGATTAACGAATTGAAGTCTTAGCTTACATGATCTCATGATTCTCTCTTGTATTATAATTATCCTTATTTATGTTATAATTGTATAATATAAGTTCCAAATATATAGAAAAACCTTATCAAAACATGAAAAATATGTGTTAATCAGTTACATTCATTGACAAATGATGACTAAGAACATCAAACAGCAAAAAGCAATACACGGGTTAAAGTCTTCGACATCTCCTAGTTAGAAAATAGAAATGATCATTTAGGGCACTCAATTAGTTCATTTTTGAATGTCCCCCGCCCTCCCTGGTTGGCTGACCTCATCCTCTGGCTGCTGGGCCTGCAGAGATTCACCGTGGGGGGTTTCACAGTCGGGGCTGTAATGCTCACAGTAGTCATATGCTGCCTTGGGATCAGCCACAATCAGAAGTTGCTGGATGTCACCCTGCAGGAAAGAGAAGAATACACATGTATTACATCACCTATCTTCACACAGGAACACATACAACACACGGATAGTCTACATCTACAATGAAAGTTTAAAAAACATACAGTTGGTATTAGAAATAGGTAATTTAAATTAGATGTATTTGCAAAGGTTGATGAAAACAGATCACTAGCCAGCTGACGAGACAAGGCAACACACACACTCACACACACACACACACACACACACACACACACACACACACACACACACACACACACACACACACACACACACACACACACACACACACACACGTCTCATCCTGCTCAAACATACTGGGTTAAGTGGCATAAATGTAAATCTTAAATGCTATTGAGTCTGGCAGGGCTCCCCCTGTATGATTAAACAGCTTGTACACACCCCACAGAGTCCACACTCACATGGTGCAGGGAGGGAGGGAGGGAACTAAGTTCAGACACTGGAAAGATTATTATTATCAGCGCCAGGGTTTACCTCAGAATATCAAATAAACATGTATCATCAAGACAAAAGCAACACCTGGCATGGCCCTGTGCGCGAAAGGAAAATACTTTTTAAGTGAGGTTTACTCTTCAGCCTTCATGTTTGTTTTATTAGAAATATAAATAATGATGTCAAAATACATGACTTTGTTGTAACAGATGTTTTAAATCCTTGCCATAAATGTCGTGCAAAAAAACTAGTTACATGTTTTCTTTCAGACTTAATTAACAATATTGATACAAGCCACAAAATCCATCAAGATCAAAATCCAAACCATTTGTCAACAGCTCCTCATTTTAAGTTTGAAGTATCTCACAAGACCAGAGGATAACTGATGGTACAATTAGTGTCAAAAGCTATTTTGCTAAAAATGAAGCCTCTACAACTGTCGCTTGAAATAAAGTAAATATATAAAGAAACAATGCACAATGGCTTTGTCTGAAAACTATTAAAATAGCACACAGGAATGAATAAAACCCTGAAAATACATGGTTTGGGAACATTACTGAAGCCACAATGTTCTCTCAATGGTCAGGACACCACAATGTCCTGACACCATTCCAACACTGCCTCACCTTGTTATGAGTCCTACAGCTCACTGCATGAGAGCAAACATATTGGTGAAAGCATCTGGATTTTTCTTTGGAGTCTATAATTAGCCTTCATTCACATTGTAAAGACAACTGGGGGGGTTCTTGGGAGGTGGAAGAAGGGGCATGTCTTTGGTAAGGAAGTTTGGCAGGCGAGCACACGGAGATGCCTGAGCCCAGAGGTAAAATCCTGATGCACTTGTGTGAGCAGGGACACTATATGTTGAAAAGCAGAATAGACATGAGGCAGAAAAACATGAGAGAAATGAAGCAGGCTGCAACATGTCAAGAGAATGTGCGTGTGTGTATCTTCCATGAGTTAAAACTAGATCTATGGATCCTTAACATGCACCTTAGTATAAACATCCATCTGCTAAGGCTTGTCCCATTGGAAAACAAGCAGTGCTCCCTGAAACTTTCAGCCATCCATCAACATCTCATTACACAGCTCCAGTCTGACAGTGGAGAGATTCCTCACTGTGTGCTCAGGAGGGTGGAATTCTGCTTTAACTTGAATGCAACTCTAATAATTTAAGTATATATATTTTATATATATTAACATAACAAATGTGAAACTATAAGCAACCCATCCAGTCATTCTCCAGTCTGAAAGATCAGCTGAGAGTGCAAAAGAACAAATAAATATCACTGTTAAATATAAGTTAAAACCAGCAGCTGTTTAGCTTGAAATCAATAAGCCTGGCTCTGTCTTAACGTAACAAAGTAACTTCCAGCATCTCAAAGTTCACAAATCTAGTCTGATTTATCTGTACAATTAATGGCTCCAGCTTCCCATTCAATGGACACATGTGCGAGTGTGAGAATTGTGCGCCATTTTTAAAAGATATAATAAAACGTAACATCTCTGTTAGCCTTTAAAATATTTACTATTCTGAGTGACCATGAAAAGACAAAGTCGACCTGCCGAATGGGCACGAAACAGCAGGTGCCAAGTCTGGAAAGGCCTCAGCTGAGTGTGTGTCGGTGTGTATACGTGTTTGGGAAGGCTCGACAGAGGAAGATAGATCCAGCTTTGCTCTGAGTCAGGTTGACATGTATTACCTCATGTGTCACCCTAAGACCAACAGTGAATGCTTGAACCCTGCCTACAGTCAGCTCTAATTAGTCCAAGTCTGAGAGCCACCCGTCTGCACACAAATAGTCTGTGGAGACATGGTGTTCCACCGCTGGACCAGATCAGGACAACTGGCACACTTTTAACCGTGTCATGGGAGGATAAGAGCAACATGAAAGACACATTAATTTACACGGAAACAGGAAGAGACATAACCATAAACTGTAGGTGTGAGCAAAAACTCAAGTTTACGGTTTAGAAATAAATAAATAAACGAATAAGATACCCATCTTAACTTACAGTATAAAAAGTAATACACATAATGTGACAGAAATGGCACTGAACAGGTTTTTCCCTCCAGTGTGCTTGAAACTTCTTGCTGAAAATAAGAGCCAAGTTACCTAACAAACAAGAGCAATCTCACAAAGCCTAAATGAAGCAAGTAAGAAACCGGTGTGAACTCGGGGGGCAACCCAAGAGGGATCCAGAGACAGACGGGCAGGGATTTAGAGAGAGCAGCTGGGATGGTAAAATATGTTTTGTGCTGGGAAACACCTGGGGATAGTTATGCTGAGGCTCTGGGTCTGTCTTCCATTGTGAACTGCTGAGATAAAAGCCCATGGCAACTTGGAGCAAAGCCAGCGTTCTAAAATATGCCCCTCCTGGCTACAGCATAGCATAGTACAGCAGAAACAGACCCACGAGGCTGTGTTAATGACCGCTGTGTGAGAGGTCAACAAGAAAAGAGAGAAGCTAAAACAGGGAAGCAGGTTCAAGATCAATAGGTGAGACTTGTGAATACTTGTGAAAATCCATTTGCTAACATTACTGTTACATCCTTTGTTTTGTTTAGCATTTTTGCCTAAGTTCACCTCCATTGAAGCTCATCAAGTATTTAAATACATCATTAACTTTTGAAAAACTTTTAAGGGCATGACAATTCTTACTATCAGAGCAGACATTACATTTGAAAGTATAAATCATTGTATTATAATACACTGTAGGATTTTTATTGAGATAAGTGCAGCATTCAGTTTTCAAATGGAGGCCTGGTTTATCACTCAAAGATCAGTCTTGACTGTGCTGTCTGTTTCGAACGATCTGTAGTGACCTCATCTTGGGATACCATTGGATATAAATACTCAAAGTGGGGTCAAAGGTTACAGCAGTGCACGGGGTAACCACAGAGGAGCTGCATGAAGACCACCTCCATGTCTTGAATGGTCATTACACAGCACTGTTTAGTTTTGTTGTGACAGATAGCTCTTTTGTTTTTTCCTCGACTAAAATCCAACCACATGTTGTAATTACAGGGCGAGGGCAGGGCATCACACTGGACAAATCAAAACACAAGTGGTCGTCACCATTGGTCCTTTGACGTACCTTTGCCCAGGGCAACAAACCTATAGTCCAACCATAGCTAACTGTAATTAGACAGCACTATACAACAATTAGTCACTTCTCCAAAGCCTATACAGTAGGGTGTCTCTGGCAAGAGAGGAGAACTGAGAGACCAAGAAAAGGCAAAAGGGAGTTTCCACACCAGACAGTTGCAAGATCAACTCTGTAAAACATGAGATCAGAAGATAGACAGAGAAGAGCTCATTTAAAATATAACATTTTAGACCGCTATATAGTCGTTCGACTGTTTTATGGTATTATAAACCATTCACATTTTTCTTTTGCTTCCAGCTATCCAGGCTAGTAGACAAATCACTATCTTGTTTTTAAAGGCAACTTCTGGCAATACTGGTGGTGTGGGACTGAGACATAGACCACCTCAGCCCAATGTAGTCCTTAAGGTAAGACACTTGAATGTGTGGAGGAGTGCACGGATGAGTGTGTGCTTCCTAGAAATAGAGGGAATAGGTATGTAAACTAGTGTGCTCAATTCAGACAGGTAATGTCAGCGAGGCATGAATAGACGGTCTCATGGCTTTGGCACGGTAGGGAGGCCTCAAGGTGGAGGGGGTGGAGAGGGAGGAGGAGGTGGTGAGCAGGGGTGACTATGCGGAGCGAAATGAAAGACTCCCATTCATCTAAACCAGATCCCTTTGCGACGGTGGTCTACTCAAACGTGGGGCAGGTATGGCATGAATAGACGTTTATGAAGAATGTGGGTCAGCTTGTGAAAGCGAAAGTTAGGGTTTGAATAAGGGGGCAAATGTTTTATTAACACTGAAGTGAATTTATTACAAAATCTACCACTTGAAGAATATATCAAAAAGTCACTGCTATGAGCTTAATCCATGCATTTTGTGCATTCCTACAATTTTGCTATACATTGCATTGTAATCTAATCATGTTTCGTGATAGACTGAAACAAAAAAATAGATGTGAGAAAGAGAATCAGAAAGCCAAGGTATTTCCTTCCTTGGTATATCCCAGCATGCATCATGCCCTGTGGATCTCTGAGGAGAGCAGGGACAGAGAACAGACAGGAGACCTGTTCGAGGAACCACACAGAGAAGACCCTGTTAACTGACTTATGGCTCCTATTTTCAGCCCTTCCACCGGCCTACCTCTGACTGGACACACAGTTTCATACAAATGTTGGTTTCACTGCCCTTTCATAAATCTAATCCAAACTGACAGGAGATATGAAAGCAAATCTGCTCATAAAACTTGCACCTAAATAGTCTCTAGCTCTAACTTGATGAATATTATGACACAGTCTCCAATAAGATATAAACTGATTAGAAAATGTCTTCCTAATAGAGGTCCATTTTAAGTGATATCAGTCGAAAAAACACACTTTTTGACTTTATATGCATCATTATACGAATCATAAAACATTTAAAATGTTTATATACAGTATGATGAAAATATATTTTCAAACAAATACCATACAACACTTTCCTATAAAGTAAATTGATATTTCTTTCATTATCGCATCTGACGTAGGATATTACCAAATGTATCTCTGAACTCCTGCATGATCCAAATAACCTCACTAGCTGAAAACATGCAAGACAAAAAAATGTAAAGTATGGTATAATGAGCAACACAGAGATTATACAAAAAAAAGATTGTGGACACAAACAATGGCTTTAAATATACCAGACCCTTTGTTCCCAGGAGGATGACAAAGAATGCCAAAAAAAAGGCTTTAAAACAAGAGCAGCAGCGTCAATCATTCAAATGTGGCTTCTCAATGCAGTCTTTACAGCTGACAATAAAGAAACCAGCACCTTCTCAAGCAAACACAATCCTCATACAGCCGTAGTGACGTTTACTTCCCACCAAAGGAGACTATGAGTGTCGTGACCATTCAGCCATTGTCTGTCATTATTTACATCTGCCTGACCCCACGCCAGGCTCCACCTCTGGATAAACTGTGCCTCAACTTTATGTTCAAATCACTGTCTATGGACAAGGGAGAGTGTAGCATACCATTAATGGCTAAAAGTCAATAACTGCCTCCTGCCTATTTTTCAAATCTATTACTTTTCAAAATTATTTTTTTAACAAAGCAGGTAGAGATAGAATAGTAGAAAAACCTTTTGACATTAATTTCCGGGCTCAGAAAAATATTTACTTCAGTGTTCAACACACACTATATGGGAGAGCTAATGTATAGTTGGTGCCAGTTCTCTACAAGTCCAACAAGACCCCCCACCATGATTGCTTGTGGCACAGTGACACCCTTAAGCTTGCAACTGACTCAAACTTACAACTGACTCATTGTAAAAGCAGCACTCATTCTTCTCTAGAGACAAGAAACATGTTCTAATTGACAGAATCATAACATGTTTTTTAAATGTGTATCTTTGAAATAACATTTGACATAACTGCAGTTGCACTTGATAGTAAAAGGACAACTTTTTCCATAGCAGAGATACAAAAATGACACCACTTTACTCCATGTCAATTCAAACGATAATATTAAACCATTCCAAGAAAACATTTGAACAAGGCCACATATTTTTGGTAAACCTATTACACGTGAAACTCCCATGGCACTAAGTGTCTCTAATTACAAGGTAAGGAGAAGCTTTAACAACAGATCTGTGAAATCTGAGAAGTTGACTGATTGCCAACGTGTGCTTTGCAGAAAAACACAAACAAACAAGCAATAACAATGCACAAAGGTGGCAGATTGCATCCGATTAGACATGGCTGAGGTCGAAATATCACCACTTCCATGTGTTAAAGTTTCCGCAACCGACAACTAAGTCCTCTTAGAAATGGTGGCAACAAGCAGCTTAACAATCACACCAAAAACCTTACCTGGAAAACGTCCTCATCCATGATCCTGGTGCCAAACACGGTGATGCCGTTGGTGCTGATGGTGCCATAGTCACTCCTGAGAAGAGGCTTGGTGATCTTCTTCTTACAGTCTACAATGATGGTGACCGTCTGCTTCTCCACACTGATGGCCACACGATGCCACCTGGTCAAGGACACAAAAGGATCCAAGGTCAATAATTGTAGATTCATTATTTGCGAAAGAGTTAGGTTACTAGGAGCACATAGGGCATTGTAAAACATTTTAGGCATGGTAATTACTTAAATCAGAGGTTGCAACATAAACGACACGGTAAAATGAGGACAATTTATTTCTGTGTGGGACAGGTGTTAAGGTAGAAACATGAAAATCCTCACGGACATTACTGTGGTGGTTGATTACATTCTTAGGTAATGTTATCATGACTTTGAATAGGATTATAATCTGCCTTTGATATATCACAACACAGAAGTCCAGGAGAGATGAACTCTGGTGTATCATGTGATTCATCACAGAGGTAAATGCTCTAAGGAACATGAAGTTATGTATGTAGGATATATTCTGATAAACACCGCCCATAGATGCAAAGGGTTAACAGGGGGCACACGTGAGTCTGACACCTCCGTTGCCTCTGGACCATTTGCCACTGCACTTAAGGGCTATTGCATACCAGGCAGCAGCGGACCACATTCTTGCCCCCACACTCTGGCCCTGTTTAACACAGGATTACACTCATTAAACTCCAAACTTAATCCTCCTTCTGGATTACTCGGCATGACAGACGTGGTGAACATTGTGGAAAGTGTGTCTCAGGATCCAGGAAGGCCTGCCTTGCCAGAGCAGGAGACACACAGTCAAAACATTGTTCTGAGGTGGATGATGAGACCTGGCACCACTGTAGCTCAAGATACGCAATATAAGAAGCGTTTATAGCTTGACTGTAACTCTGACATCATATAGATATATCTGTATGGGAAATCTTGCTATCAGAAGAGGAAAAATGTCCAATTCTTTTGAACACAGCTTGATTATACAAACATATTCCAGGGTAGGCAATAGAGCTTGGAGGAAAATAAACATGCAATGCTCTCTGGCCTCAGCAGTACAGCAGGAAGGATTACTTGTCACCTTATATGGCAGCAAAGCAAAGGTTGACAGATTTAAGACATTTGAAGTGCATTATGTTAAAAAGAAGAATAGTAGCATTTCATTTTGAAAAGCATATTTAAATGCAATCTTTTGAAACCCATGTGTGAACAGCTTGAATTAGAAACCTCTGAGGGTATACATTGTACTGTAACAGCTCATTAGAAATCCTCCTTTTCACCTACCCTTCCCTTTAAAGAAAGGATAATGCTCTTTTTAACCTCATCAATTCCATTATTGTGCCTCTCTTTTCAGGCTTTGCAGATCTGTACACAGCCTGAGCTGCAGTCAATGAAGATTTAGAGAAGGCATGGAGCTGGATCAAGAAGTGTTCAAATCCTCTACAGAGAACACTGCTCCTTAGGCCCCGTCCACACAGAAACAAAACGGGTGTTATCTGCTATAGTTCTTTATCGTATGGACGGTTCGTCCATACGAGGCCGTAACGGAACCGCGGAAACGGAGCCCTCAAACGATAACGCATCCCAAAGTGGGAAGGTCTGGTAACGTAACGCTTGCGGCACTGTGTGTACGCCCTAAACAATCAGAGCCCCGCCTCTCCCCACCTCTCCTGCTCACCCCCGCGACATTGCTGATGCGTTTCGCCAACAACAATAACAACAACAACAACAACACAGGGTATCGTTCGTGCTCCAGATGCTACTGACCATGCTACAGATGTTAGTGCAACATCTGCAGCTCCTCTTCCACAACCATCAGCAACAAGTAGACATGGAGAACTACATGAACTACATGTTGCTAAATCCACCGTAGAGAATAACCAGAAGGGCAACCAGGCAACCATGGCAAACATGCTCGGGGGGTCTTCTTCAAGCTTTTTTGATATCGACATCGGTTCGTTTTCATTTTCGTCTCCGTGTGGACGGGGGACTGGGTCACCAAAACTACACATGGGACATAACAGCTCTACAAGATGAACACAATATTGGCTGACTTTCTCTTTGTTGCAATCTGCACATTTCTTCTGATAACTGCGTACATATCATATCAAGTCTCATTGAAAGTTAATTTGGGTCACACAACTATTGTGAGGGTTATGACTACCTTCAAAAGCTGAACTATCCTCACATACCCTGTTCGGCAAGTGAAACAATGTGTAGAATAACACTGGAAGACATTATAAAATAAATGTCAAGTGATGCACTATTTCCCAGCAGCCAATCTGTTTTTGTATGCAATGCAATGTAATGTAAAATGTAATGTAATGTATCCCCTCTTGCCCATGCACACAGGCTCATGTCAGTTAAGCCGAAGCTCTGAGCGAGAGTTCTGGGATTTCTGAACCTGGGAGCAGATAATCAGGTTTATGCTAAAAGGTTTGGAGCGCTGTTTCTGGTTGGGTAAGGTAATCCAAAGGGGTAAAAAAAAAGGAAGTTTGAGACTGCCCCTTTCCCTCCTTCCTTTCCCCCCCCTCTCTAAAATAACAGAGGCAGTGAGTTCATGGATGAGGTCAGGTTGCCCATAGCAGTCCCTGCTGTGCCCAAATAATCCAGTGTCTCCCTGTCTCTGACCTGTCTCTTTGCCCATGGACCCATGATGGGATGGATTATCCGGTCATGAGCACCTGTGGCGCAAAAATGGGAAGATGTTTTTTTCTTACTTCTTTCAAGAAGAACAAATTAGGGAAAGTGTGTTCTTAGCTGATAAATAAAATTAAGTTTTAAGATGATCAAAATGACTCCACCGACAATAACAATGTGAAATCCATTTTTATCTCAGACAACAACTGTACCCCCCTCCCTGCAAGCTGCAACACCCATTCCTTCTGAATCAGCTTAAACGATGAGTCGGAGGGTGTGTGGGTTAGTTTGAGTGTTATATTACATGAGTGGATGTTTGAGCTTTGACTTACTTTCCATCAGCGAGGTTGAGAGTACGGAACAGAGGGTAGTCCTCCGGCGCTGGCTTGCCGGTCTGATCCTCATACAGGAAGACAGGAGAACGTCCCACCTCCACACCCAGCTGCTGGACTCCCTGCTCATCGTAAATGGACAGCAAGAAGGACTGGAGGCCGGATTTGGGGCGCACTGTGGTCAGGATGGAGAAGTCCTCAGGAAAAACACCTCCTGCACGGCCAGAAGGGGAGGGGCGGCAAACAAGGTGAATGGGTTAGAGGTATTTAGAGGACACTTCAGTATAACTAGTTAAAAAGTATAAATCTATTATAACAATAATATTGTGGTCACATAACATTGAATTCAATGCAACAAGACAACTACTTTTTGTTTGTTTGTAATAACTTGTTTTATTACACTGTACGGTAACACTTATCTTTAAGATTATAATGATGTGACCTACAGCTTTCACACATCTTCAATTCATTCTTTATAGATGTCTCGTATGACACTTTATTAAAACACAACTCATTATTTTGCGCCGTCGTACAGCTCTGTTGGTAGAGCAAGATTTGCTCAGCCTTGAGTCTTACTTAACAAGACACGATCAAAAGAAGAATCCACTGTCAAAAGACACCTTTGAAACACACTTACTAGTAAACACAGAGTGGATGAGAGATGTTAATGATGAAAAGTTGATCTTACCAGGGAACAACTGCGTGGTGGGGGCACTGATCTGGACCTGCTTGGCAACTCTGTAAGCTGAGTCCGGCTTTGATGCTCTTCGGTTTGTGCAAAGTCCTGATGTTTTCGTCACTCCTTCGGGGTAATTTTGAAATTCTAATACATTTAGCACGTCCACTGGCTCTGCTGATGGGGGGACACATACAAAAAGAGTTAGGTCATAGCAATGGTTGATGGGTAACAATATTGAAAATAACATGCATACTGTATCAAAGTATGTTATTGTAAGTTGGTTATATGGTATATTGTTATACTGTTAAAGGGCAGTGATAGTGTCAATGCATTATTCACGTAAAAAGGGAAGACTAACCCATCTAAGCTGTGGAACATTTGACAGTTACCTTCACTATGTCCCTCCTATACCGGTCCATCGATCATTAAAATTGCACTATAGCGCAGTATCATAGACACGGTATACCCAATTAATGATAAGAACAATATACCCCCCATTGAGCATTACATGTTTAAAGAGTTTTTTTGGGGGGGAGGATCCTTATCTTCCTGTGGTTCTACGGGCTCATTTAACGGGACATTTCTCAGTCAATGCCAACCAATGAGCACAAGGAGCAATGTGCCAACATATATCTAGTTTACAGTAAAACACCTGGATAGGTTTACCTTGATAAGGCTCTCTGGGTTTTCCATTCTTTTCAATCTGATTCACTTTGTATAAAAGAGCCTGTCTGGTGATGGTGCCCATAGAGACCCCTGGGAAAGGATTATAATCATGCATTTTCATCGAAACACCCTCACAGTATCAACCGTTAGCTTGGTTAATCTAATAAAGGGAGAAACCAAAGTGCTGCAGTATATGCACTTTTTTTTTTACTACTGTAATGTAGGCTATTTGTAGCTGGAAGAATATTATCGATGCAAGGTTGAGACAAGGTTGATACTTGACAATGTTTTCGGTTAGTGGGAGACCACATTTTGATGCTAAGAACATACTGTGTGCACTATGAATGAAGCCCCACATAAAAACTTCAAAGCCATATCTTAAAATAAAATAGGCACTCCATTCAGTCCAGAGAGCAGCTTTATCCCACCAAAGCCAGGTAATACAATGGAATACTGTTACATGGAATTGCACTAATCTGTTTTTGTGGGGCAAATTAGCATGCAGAGGTGTCTGAAAGCATCAGAAACTATTTTCCTACAGCTCTAAAACCACTGTTTTGGTTGGCATGTAGAGGTCAAATCCTTCAGAAAGTTTTTTGAACTTCTTGATACAAGGGGGATCTTAAAAAAAACGTGTGATGTTGCTCTCAACACTCGCTGGTCAACATTCCATCTGTGGCATAGAAAAGCTCATTAAGAGCCTGTTCCAGTCTCTTTGGAGAAGCATGTGCTTTGGGGACAAGTCTCTTTTTCAACATGAATATATTCCTGCTAAATAGAAGCTTTTAATATCACTTAATGATCCTGAAGGAATTGTCAAATAAAAGGGCTTGTCCTACATCTGGTCTCCTTATCTTCAAGTACCTTATACACCTTCAATGGACCAGATGTATATCATGAATTAAGCAAACCAATCACACATATACTCGCAAAAGCAATCTTAACCTGTTGGTAAAAGATGTATGACCTTCTAAGGGAAATCTGTGACATGGTTCAGCTCCTCACTGCAGCAACACAAAAGCTTATAAAAGAACATTTATGTAAAAACATTGTAGAAAAGTTCAAGTTGAGAGCAAAATCAGCTCCATATGAGGGCCATCACTAAGAAAACTTTTTTGAAGCTTGTAAGGATGAACCAGCTACTTACTTTGGAGAGTGAACTGAGGACCTCATTGTGAGTTCCTGCAGAGTTGCTTTCAGTTCAAACTCCAGGAATCATATGTTCCAGATGTGGCAATTTGGCCAGGCTACGACCCTCACACAGAGGTGCTGAGGAAACGTCAATACTGACCAATCCATTAAGGTTGCCAAATGAGTGTGCACAGGTTTTAAAAAAGTGCATCTGATGAGATGGTGTGAGTTTGCCCTCAGGGCTGAGCAAACAGGCCATATGGAAACAGGCCAGCAGAACCCAGGTGGCACGAAGGGATGGACCTACCTACGTCTGGAAAAGAGTGATCATTCTATCCAACCCTAAGTTCAGTCAAGCCAGCCTCTATTGTTCAGTTGTTAGAGCATCTGAACATCATTATGCAAATGGCATGCTGAGAGGGAAGGTGCGGTGTCAAACATTACCATAAGACATACATCTACTAATCTGCATCATGTTCACGGGTGTACATTGATGTAAACAGTGTGTTCCAAGAGATAACAACACCTGCTCTAGGACAGAGGCCAACAAAACTCTCTGTCTCAGCTCATGCTTTATCACCTAGTATGTTAGACTTGAGCAAACTGATACCATAAATACCCCTCCTGTTGTGTCATTTTCAGCTCTCACATTTTAACAGAAAGGTACAATTGGCAGATAAACAGAGGACCTTTTCACCTGCAGCTCCCTTAGACTCTAATAATATCTTCAGCCAGAATGTCTCTCTATATATCCCCCCCTCCTCGCTCTCCCACTCTCCCTCTCTCCTTCCTTTAACTTCCACTATGCTGCCGGCTAAAACAAGACAGCTTTATGCTGGTGTCATACCAAAGAAACTTTACAGAGACCAACCCAGTTTTTCAAAGCATTTCCCCCCCTTGCTTTTCCTCTCATTTACTCCTTTTACTGTATGCCTCTATATAACTAACAGGGCATGTTAGTGTTTCTTTTTTTCACCAATCAGGCCATGTTGCAGAAATAGATCTAAATGTAATCCTACACATTTCAGAGTTTGAGTGATGATTTGCAGTTTTTGTACAACTTCCAGCTGTGGTCTATTAGTGGAGGAAAAAGGGCTTGTTCATTTGATTCATGATTTACAAATGAATATGGATATGTGACAGCTACACAGGACAAAGGTCCAGCAAGAAGCTGATTAGCTGATGTTCCCGGGTTAGCACGTTAGGGAGAAGGCTCTGAAAATGCTAGCTTTGTCTCCTGGAATGTACATGCCTGCGCCCCAGGGGCTGCGAAAACGTGTCTGTACATTGCTAGATGGAGTGGGCACCCTACAGAAATGGTTTTGGTTGACTGAGACCCTTGAACACAGAATGCAGCAGAATGTTTAGGATAAAATATGCAGTAGTTGATGTGTTGTAGAGGTGACATCAGTATCTTCTGAGTTAAAGCCTAGCAGGAAGCAAATGACTTTAAAAAGAATGTTGTCAAATTAATCAAATCAACAATACTTGATTTGTGCTGTACAAATTCTAATAACAATAACACTGCATTAAATCAAATTGTGGCCATTACTTGCTTTAACTAAATATTTGGTTGAAAGGTTGAGATATCTGACTACTTATGTGCTTATCAAACCTACCCAAGTGGAAATAAAAAGGTAAATGAAGTCTCTAATTCTGTATCTAAATCTGTTTTCAACAATAAATCCTTGCAGAATTGTCTATAAATGAGGTGTGAGGCCTATGTAATCCTGAACCCTGTGACTTGCAGCTATTATAGCTGTAGGCTAGGCCCATACGCAGGCCTGCTCTTTGAAGGCTCTGAAATCATAGGGAAGTGCAACAAGGACCATCATCAAATAACTGCTCAGTACTTAGAGGGGAAGCATTCCCACCGCTCACACAACACAGCCTTGTCCAGCAGCCGACAAAACATCTAAGTGCAAAGTTGAGGGCAAGAGCTGGGCACTGGGGGGGTTGCACAAGCCAGCTTTTGGGCTTCAGTGTGGACCAGGGCAGTGTGGAGATAGGGTGAACCTGCCTGACCACTTAGCCCACTGCAGACACCCAGGGGCTTTGTGATATATTTTATTAATCCCTTACAGGGAAATGTCTTTGAGGGATCTATGGTTTCAGCTCAAGTCCACATCTGTAAGTAGCATGTTATCAAAGTTCAGGTTCTGTCCAGTGTCGTCTGGCTATGAAATCCACCCAAATAACCATGTCCACATCCACCTAGCGGACCATAGTGCAAACAAAGAGCTTTCTTTCAGCCTAAGTGAATCTTAAAAAGTAGAGTACACTGCTCTGCTCTCCATAAACACATACCAGAGGCTTAGGATGAAATTAATTGGACGAGGTGTTTCATCTTCTGAGAGGATGCTTTCCATTCATGCGTAAAAGTAGCCCGCTGTCAAATCTGTGATAATGATTATTGTGTTCAAGCCACAACATATTTGCACCTTATGCAAGTATCCCCTGATAACATGTACTGTATACGTTTGCTACCGTTTTACTGTACGTTACCGAAGTCTTTTGTTTGGTGTATTCCACATAACGCTCAATCATACAGGTGGCAATAAGGGGTATTCTCGCTTTAATGTTTCTACTCTGGTTGTGGAACGGTGAAAATACACGAATGTAAATGACCACGAAGCTACCGTGACACCGATGTGTCCAGGTACATCTCCATCACAGTTACCGAGTTATCCCAGCCGGTCACCCTCCGTCCGCTTTCGGCCAGATAAAGTTCGAGGCGTTTAATCCTAATAATCTTACCTGCTCTGACATGGGTAGCTTGTAGAACCAGGGTTAACGTGATGAAAGCGGTTACAGTGGAATCCATAAGCCACCTTTTCGTTTTCCACCTTGTGGACCACCTTTGCATCTCCATGGTCGCGCCGACAATTAAATAAAACTTTTGAGCGACTTCAGGTGATTTTTAGTGACGTCCCTTCCACAATTCCAAATGACGATGAAAACTGTCCTACAAAAAAGCCATATGTGAGAAGTTTCAGCCTCTTCTCTCAGCCACACCGAGGCCCCCGATCCTCCTTTCCAGTGCCCAGCCTTCAGAGTGAAGGAAGTCGGGCTTTAACCATAACGCGCAGAGTGCAATCGGTACACTTGGTGCGTCCACGGGCAGGAGGGCTGGGCAAGCTCCACAAACCGGAGCCACGGTTAGAGGGAAGTGACAAGGGAGCCAGCCCCCGATTAGCAAATCACGGGGCTGGAAATTCTCCTTCGGGTCCTCCCATTAGCTTTGTGTGTGCCCCCAAGTCTCTCCCGAGAGCACTGAGTAAAGAGATGAAAAATAAAACCGTGACAAAGTTGGGAACGACCTGAGAGTGATGAAGAGGCAGGATTGTTCATCAAGAGTGTATATTAGGCTACTGATTATATCCTTGGTCCACTAATCTTACACCTCCTAAACTGGCACATAAAACTGCAGTTATTTGCAGCATAAATACAATATTAAGTGAGTAAGTATGCATAGATTTTTACATTTACTTTATGTATAAACCTTTTCACATGGCGACATTGTGTATAGTAGCCCTACACCACAAAAAACTAAAATGCAACAATCATGTTAAATCTTCTCCATAATGAGCTCAATTTGATTAGCATTTGTATGGTGTGGTATGAGAGGAAAGCATTGCACATGCCACATTAAACTAATGGAATTCCTAAAGACCTCTCAATTTTTCTCTTGTAGACGAGCTACATGGATTAGGCAACTTGTTTTGTTTCAATTGGCAAACTTCCTCTACTGTCTTTAGTGGTCTATAAAAGACAGACATGACATGTAGCCTATACTATAACTTTTGATCAAACTAAATGTATCGAAGCTCCATACCAATTGTTGTAAATATGCCTAATTCCACTTTCTCTTTTGCAGCCTTCAAAAGCTTGCTTCATATTCACTTGCCAGCTCAAAGGAAACATGACTATTGACAGGCCTGATATACAATTGGTAATTTAAGGGCATTTCCACAACCTATGTCGCATGGGGTTGTGGAAATGAGGCTTGTGCACCCTGACAATGACAGTGACACAAAGAAGCAGGAAAAACAAATGCAATAATCTGCAATAAACCGTGTGAGATTAATCAAACTATTCCCAGACCGACTTTTGGACAACCCTAAAGACGATAAAGGATTCAAGGATTCCTCATCTAATATGACCTTTTAGAAACAGGGGTCACTACAGAAGACAGTCAGCTACTTGTATCTCTTGGCTTCCACCGGTAAAAGCATGGATCCTGACCAGGTTCTGTCTGTCAGCCCGCTCGTCCTTCCCAGCCAGCCAGACTGTTTCCTGCCAAGCAGTATCAGATGCTCCTCCTGGATGGCCAGTGGCAAAACACAGAGCAACTTCTCTGGGAACAATTGGTGGCTGGGCAGGAAACGTTTTCATGCTACATCCCATCTTCTCATGGTTCAGAGAGCAGGGGGAGTCATTTCCAGTGCTCGCTCCAGTGTGTTTTGTGGCTTCTCGTAGAGGTCCAAGTATTATCGAGTAGAATATCTTTACAATTTGGCGCACAGGATGATTATTTAAAAAAAAATGAAGAAGTGCTTGGCATTGGGCTGACTTTTCTAGCTTAACTTTCTTTACTATTTCCTCAGACAGTTAGATGTGCACTTCAAAAGAGATTTGAGTTCTGACAAGGCACTCAGCATTTGGTGATGCAATTGAAAGATGCTGCAGTGACAGCAGCAGATGGTAGCCTCAGGGATTGTAAAGGGTGCATTTGATATTTTGAGTTTACTGGTTTGATTTCCTGCTGGATGGGGATATCTGGACAAAGAGCAAGTCAAATTCCCCTTCATTCTAGAGACGCCGTCAGTACACTTGCCACCAAATAAACCACTGTTTTTCTGTTAGATGCACATTGTGAGCAGCTGTTTAAACTTGAATATATAATGTCAGTACGTTGTTAGTTATTTTACATGTTGGGTGTTAGACAAATAACAAGAAGTTAGATTGAAAAGCTTTGTGCCTATCAATCATGTTAAAACAGCAATAATGTATTATTCTTAAACAAAGAGCATATCATTTTTTCCCATGATTACCACCAGCATGTGCATGAAATTATAATCAGCCGCAACTATAATAGCAATCTCCCTTTGTCCAAAATTGTTACTGTCCACACTAATGAGATGACCCTTAAACCAACAGATAACCAACCCGAATAAAAGCTACCAGACAAGTGATACATAATCTCTCTAGCAATGCAGTCTACACACTTTCTTTTGTAGTAGTTATAAGGAAGGATTATGTAAAGGAACGTGTTGTTTTAATGCTATGGTAAGAAGTAAGTTGCTGTGCAATAGCTGCGACTGCCGGTGAGAAAAAAACAAAGCTATGTGAGGATTATTTGTTATTCTTATAAATGCATCAGAAACTAGTCACAGGACCAGATATAGCCATCACTGAGTCCAGGTACATTCTGCAATTTAAGCACTGAGTATAAGAAGTAGACCTTTACCCTCTTCAAACTTTGTTTCTCTTATTATTCCGCCCCATGTCCTCCTTTGCTGATAGACAAGAGTCGTAATCGCTACAAACACTAGCCTTTGTTACAACATTCATTTCCTTAAGACAACATATACTCTACAAACACAACTGCATGTACTGTAGCTCTTTTTCTGAATGAAAAATGAAGGAAAGCAACTTTTACTGAGGAATACAAAACCTCAAAGAGATTAGGAGGGATTTGTTGCTTCAATGTTTTGACAGTGAGCAGTTTTAGCTTCATGTTGTCTATACATATGGCCATATCAGGAGACCAGGTAAATAAAGTAGGTAAATAATACATGTTATACATATGTAATACTACATTTGTAGAACTAATCATCCAAGATGGACCCTATAAGAGGTTGACTAATTAATCAGATTACATATTTATTTAACAAATTGAAAAGTACAATCTTAAAAATATCTTGGAAGTACACTTGTGTACGAGAGGTTGTATCAATAGCCGTATGCAATACATACTCAAAACCATTAAAAGGATCACTTTATAAAATGCTAAAATAATCCCACTGCTGCCCTTTATGCACCAAAGTAGCAACAAACCACAGCTTGGCCTCCTACAGCACTTAGTTGCTGATAACTATTTAGTACAACAACACATGATTTACAGAGGCCAGTAACATTTGTAGAAGAAAGACCTTTTTGGTAGAAAGAGACATGGATTTAACATCTGATATTTATATCAAATATATCCTGTTAGTGAATGAGTACTGCATGGTGAAATGAGAATAGTTCTTGTACTTGCCATGAGTTTTACCTGACATGGTATTGAAACAGAAGCACTTTTCACAGGCACACTCAAGCCAACCACCCGCCACTGTCTGTCACTGTTTACACACTGCATAGAGGAGAGTATAAAGAGCTCTTTCTCCAGCTCACTCTAGTCCTCTGTCACACAAGCAAGAAAACGTTCCCTAACTTCACTAACATTATTTTTGGCTATATTTAATTGAAAATAATACACTTTATAATCTTGTACGAATTGGTAAGATTAGTCATCATAGGACTAAAATGCTTTTTTAGAACTCTAACCAGGTATTGGGTAGTTTGAGGTCATCTGTGGAAAGCCAGGCATTTATTTTTAAGGAGGTTTCTTTGCCATGGGTTTTGGTGGCTTCCAGAATTATTTTTGCTCTTGAAATGACTCTTCGTTGATATACAATTCAACGGAGCAGTATCAAACGTGTATTTTGATACTGTGGTCTACCATATAGCACACCAGAATTAACAAAGATTAAGAATATATAAAAAGAGTAGTATTGCTTGAGCTACATAGTGATGAAAAAACTGCGCTACAGGTGTTTGTAATAGGCAGCAGCCTGATGCTGAAACACATCAGAGAAAGGAAGGAGAAATCTTGCAGCCAGACATGCAACCCTTTATATGTCTCAGAAAGGCAGGAATGTTATACACATTGTGGCAGAGGTATCTACATTGATAGCTTTAGCTAAAAAAAGAAATAAATGTAATTTAAGGACTGCTGTGCTGTTCCTGTGTGAGATCACTTGATAATTACAGGGTTTTTTATGCTGTATGATGTACATATCAACCGCATGTGGGAATAATAATTGTTCGAAACCAGATCTAAGGTAAGCTAGTCTTAAAATAATTTAGATCTAAATCTCCGGTTGAACCTTTTTCTTTTATTATTTTTTTTGGCCCTTAAACTTTGTTTTACAAACTACTCGTGCTCCTGAACAATAGTCTAACACAGTCACATGTTTTAATACCGGGCAATTGTGAAATAACATAAAACTTTAGTTGATCTGAAGTTGATGTGAAGTTGATGGGGCTATTGAAAGTTTTGTGAAATTGCTGTGGAGTTCAGCACAATAGCTCTTATGTGATGGCTTCTTGGACAGTTTGAGTGCTTCAACAATTCCCCTCCCTTAATGGAACACTTTCAACCAATTATGAAAATCTGAAGGTAGAACTTTATGTTCACACCACCTGGATGGTGGATCTTCAGTGAGCCCTCAGGTCGAAAATGCAGAGTTGAAGAGTTGCATGAAAAAAAAAACAGATGGTGGACATACTGTACAGTATATTGTAGACTCTCTGTTTCACCCTCCCTATTAAGGGTGGAAGGGTGAAAGTTAGAGGTCAAAGCTGTCAATATAATCTGATTTGGTATGGCTTGGCACAGACCAGAAATTATGTCAAGGTCATGGAAAAATGTGATTAGGTGGTCAGATTCAACAACAACTGGGCTTCAGCAGTAACAACTCAGCACAAGATCATTTTGCAACTCAATATAATCAAATATGACAAGCAACAGTAATAAACTCACAAACTGCTGTTCGATTGAATAATGGCTGCAACACAAACACTTGGACTTGGATTAAAATTCATTCCCAGATATGCACTGCAATGGTTAACCATTAGACATCCATGGCAACACTTGGAATGTGGGTATATTAAATAATAATAAATGAAGTGGCACTTCTCGATAGGAACACAGCAAGTGCCGAGCCTGTCATGAAAAGGCAGTTTATCTTGCTGTTATTAATGAAATAATAATTTATATAATAACAACTGAATGTCTGAAATAATAATTTAACATAAACGGAAATGTGGACTTTAATTGAGATAGCGCATGATCATTTTATGATGCAATGGAGCCTCATAATGTGCCTTGGCAGCACTAGTTGGTAATATAGAGCCTAGGTTTGCTTTACTTAGCACTGGCTAAAACGAATTTTCCTGGTTTGCTCTGTGTGCAAGTCAGCCTCGATCACAGAGCTCCTTTCATATGTCTCAGTGTCCCCCTCCCACCCTGTAACTGAGTTGTTGAAAATGCCCTGTAACAGCATGCAGTGTGCACCGACAGGGGCGGCACAGAAATACTGTGGGTCCTAAATGTCCGCCAATGGGACAGGGTGTGCAGACTGTGATGCATTTGAGGAGGTGTACTGTTGAATGTGTCTATTCATATTACAAAATTACAGGCTGTGTTTGCTATAGTAGACATTTGATGTGGTGGAGTACATGTTTGATGCAAGACTGTCTGTCTGTCACTGCTATATAGCCTTTGATTGTGCCGGAGCACAGGAGCACAACCAGGTTTTTTTTAAATATCTAATTTAAGTGAAATCAAAATCAAACTAGGTAGAGCTGTTTTTGAGATTAATTTAATTTGGGAGTTCATTAACCCACTGTCTGAGGACTGATTGAAAAACATAAAAAAGGTATGCAGTTGTCCTGTTCGAACTTTTGACCACTAAGGGAGTCTAGTGAAGAGGTCACAACCCAGCCCAAGACCGAGTCAAGTAACACTAACCTTTGGACAAACCTGCCTGTCATGTGCTGCTTGTGCCATCATTTATTCGGTCAGCCTCTAATTAATTATCCAACGAAGCCCCTCAAGCCAAGGTTCAAGCACAGGCCCTTGGAGTTCAGGTATGCTGCAGACAAATATTAGAAAAAACGACAGGGTGGGTGAGTTCAGTGATGAGACAAAATAGTTCAGCTGTGGTTTAAAAATGTTACCTAGGGTTAGGCAAGTATACAAAAATAATTATAACATCATTTTCTTCAATGTTTTATAATATTTTAGCATCATTTAAATTACTTGTCTCCTCATATCACGTTATGTCTTTGCACATTTCATTGAATAAAGAATTGCTGGTTAATGCAAACCAAAAATTACTTTTAATTTAATTTTCAGAAAAAAAATGTAAGGACTAAAAGTAAAATCCTTTAGGCATTTCTATGATTCAAACCTTTTATGTCGTTATTTTGAAAAATAACAGGTGTATCAGGGCATGGACACATACATGGAATACAGGCATCGTTAATCAGCATCATGGTTATATTTCACAAAGGCTCCGCCCTCTACTGGACTCTATGGGTACTACCCTTAACCATGCTATGCAAGCATTCACATACTGAGTTGCATAAACGTAGCCGGCCAATCGGGGCGAGCCTACTTGAATGCACGCGCAGGCCCACAGTATATAAGGTGGCTACGCCTCCTGCCTGTCATCCTTTTTCTCTTCAGCGAGCAGAAAACAACTGATGAGAAGTTAAGCGTGAGAAGAGGAAAAAAGAAAAGATTACCGTAAGCGAAGATGGATTCACCACTCCTCGAGACCCGGCCCTGTCCTGCATGCCCTGGCTTGATTGCGGGCGCCGATCCCCACCGCTTATGTTTTGAGCGTTTGGGGCCTGACAACGCCGTGGACGGCGTGAAACATTCCCCGGCCTGCAATGCCTGCCGAATGCTCCCACGGCTTAGACGTCAGCACCGCCTGGAACATTTCCAAGCACATTATGTCTCAACGGGTGAGGCAGAGGACCAGCTGGAACTCGACGTGGTGGAGATGCTGGAACAGGATGTGATCGGAAAGGTGCCATTTACATTCGCCATTCCGGCGAATCGGACGGAGGTCTGTCGAGGAGGAAGAAGACGAGGACTTCTCGGTGTCGGACGCTTCTGGGTCCGGCGTCCATGAGGGTCCACACAGGTCTGCCCGTCAGGACTTTCCGGTGGTGATGGCCTTGGCAGCGGAGGGTGTGGGGCTACCGCTCCCTCCACCACTACCACCGAAGTCAGTGAGCCGCCTCCGTCAGGGGTTCTACGGCCCGGTTCGTCCGGCGCAGCCGGCCTTTGTTTCGCCCCCGTTACCAGACATCTGGCTATGTGTGGAGGCGACGTGGAGGCTCCAGTGGCTAGTATGGCAGCAATCCTCAGGGTGCAGGGCCGCACGGACACAGCGTGTCCCAGTGTGCCCCTCCTTGATGAGAGCCTGGCGGCCCATCTGCTCCCACAGGTAGCAGGTTGGGCGGAGGGGAGAAAGCCTCTGCCCCCACTGCTTTGTGACCAGGAGACGCCCACGGCTTCTTCTGCCTCCTCGGCAGGTCCCGCGGGCAGGCTCAATACCAGCACCCGCGGGGACAGCCTGTTAGATCCCGACGGGAAAAAGAAGAGGGCTTCAGGGTGGGGTGCACCGTCCTCCCGGAGTTGACGGGCGGTGGGAGGAAGTGTCCCGGCGAAGGAGATGTCTTTCTCCACCCAGGACGCGAGGGCGAATCCCGCCTCCCTCTCAAATGTGTTGAGATATACTAATAAAAATGATTGCATATATCCCAGGCTAAGAGTCATTGGTCTCCACAATTCCACACTTCTTCATAATGTTAACTGTGTAGATTCCCCACTTGCCGCCCCAGGTATAATTCCAGTAAAGGAAGCAACTAGTGGGCACGCGCATGTGAGGGTGATAAACCGTTTGCAGCCTGAATCAGCACATTTGGCGCGTTCACACGGGAGTACTTTTCCCACAATAGTTCATCAGAACTCAGATATATTTGCGTTCACACCAAAAAGCCCCCTGAACTAAATTAGTTAATCAGAACCATTTTTACCCCCTTTCCAGTCCCTGCTATAGAGCAGGGACTTTCGTGGGAGAAAAAGGTTCCTATTTCTGATTGGCTGGGTGGAATGCAAACCACTTCCCTTAAAACTCCAAAAAAGTTTTGTGAAGCCGCCATTTTATTATCCTCGCATTAGCATTATTAGCATTAGCCCAGTGCAGAAACGCAGAGAGACTAACTTATGGCAACAAAAAGAAAACATGGGAGCGGTGGAGATGAGGAGGTGTCGGCGTTCTGGCGATTTACTCGGAAGCCAGTCCCCAACTACGGGGACTTCCGGCCGGGGACTTCGGGTGGCAGTACACGCCGTGAAGTTGGTTGCGGCCTAGCCAGTAAACCCAAAGCAGAAGAAGAAGAAGAAGTGACGTCAGCGGCTTCATTTGCCTAATCCACCCCCAGGAACTCATTGCGGTGTGAACGCGATCTGCTTTAGTTCATCAGAACTAAAAGAGTTCTCATGTCGAAATTGTTCCAAAGCACTGAAAGTATTTGCGTTTTGCCATCCAAGGGATAGCCTACGAGTACAACAGTACCACAGCGCTTCATCCGCTTCGCGACCATGGCATGAGGATTTTCTTTTATCTTGACGACCTCATAGTCATGGCCAGGTCCAGGGAATGGGCGATGTTTCACACCAGCCCAATTTGTCCTACAACCTAAACAAGTTGCGGTGTCTCACAATTTTTATGTTATGTCCGTTTTCTTAGTTTGTAGCTAGCGTTGGGTTTATTTTGCTTTCTGTTCTCCCTGTCATGTGTTTCTCCTTGTTTCTTGGATCCTGGTCCTTTCCCTGTGTTTCTCCTCCCTGTCGTTAGTTTTGCCTGGTGTTTTTCTAATCTGTCTGATTGTGTTCACCTGGTTTCCCTTTGTTTCTCCCTCCTTTACCCAGCTGTTTCTTTTCGCTTTATTCCCCCCCCCCTGTATTTAGCTTGCCTCTTCCTGTGTTTCCCCTGTCCGGGTTCATGTTGTTTGTCCTCACTTCATGTCACGGCCTCGTGATTTTCCTCCTACGGTCTTCCTTCCTCCGGTCATCCTCTCCGGTCTTCCTCCATGTTTTTCCCGGTCCAATTTTTGTGTTATTGTTTTCCTGAGCAACAGTTTGATCATGCCATGTTTTTGTTATCAGCTTTGCCAATAAAGCTCGCTTGTTGTTTCTAAACTTTTCCGCTTTGTAGTCTGCATTTGGGTCCTACCTTTTTCCGCGATCCTTTCCACGCACCCTGACATACGGTGTTGCGGTACATTTCGGAAGAAGAGCAGGCCATACCTCCCAGGCAGAGTTGCAGTATCTGGGGGTTCGTTGCTCATGCAGCGGACTAGCGGGCCACCCGGGTCAGAGAGCAGACAGGGCATCGCCTGCTTCGAGCCGTTGCAGGACTGCGACAGGGGCAACAGTGACAGCTGGGGACCATTATGCAGACTCTGGGTCTCATGGCGGCTGCGCACTTCGTGGTTAGCCACTGGAATTATTGCAATGTGTTGCCTGCAGAGAATGGTTTGTCGGTCTTTTGTGTAGATCCAAGAGGCACAAACAACGTCTGGTGACCATTCCCCCCTCAATGGGAGGGCAACCTCTGATACTGGGGGTCCCAAAGCATCTGCGGAGGGGACTCCACTGGGCAAGTGACCTCCTAACATCCCGGGTGTTCCTGACTCATCCCATGACAGGATTGGGGGGGGGACCTGCCTAGGGAGAGGTTATAGGTGTGGCTGGCCTCTGACAGAGACTCGCACAGCAACCTTCTAGAGCTTGCGGGCAGAAGTGTGGTCCTACAGCACCACGGTGCGTACATCTCACAGGGCAGGCCGACTCCCCTCTGCCGCCTTATTGACTCCAGTGGAGAAACCTCTGGTTGTGGCTTCCGAGAAGTGGTTGTCTCTGAGGGCCTCCACATCCCAGGGCGGAAGAAACAGGGGTGGGCCGACCTCATGTCAAAGAGCGGGCCCCTGCCAGAATGGAGTTGATGCTTTCATCCAGAGAGGTGGTGAAGCAGATCTGGGCCCAGTTCGGGAGGAGCGGAAGTGGACCTGTTCCCCAACCGGCGCGAACAGTCACTGTGCCCTGTGGTTTTCCATGGCTAGCATCCTGCTGCATCTGGACCAATCCACCTTGGCGAGTGGAATGTGGTTTTCCATGGCTCTGCGGGACAATCCACCCTTGGGGGTGGACGCGTTTGCACACGAGCCATGGCCAAGAAAGCTGCTCTACGCCTTTCCACCGCTGAGTCTCATTCTCCCCCTTCTGGAGAGGGCGAGACGGGAACGTCTGTCAGTCATCCTATTGGCCCCAGGTCGCCGTTTGGCGGCATTGGATGCAGAGGTGACACAGATGATGGTGGGCCAGCCCTGGAGGGTGCCTCAGGTCTGGGGGGGTGTTGTCTCAGGAAGCAGGTGCAATAGGGGCATTACCCACTCTGGGCCAACCAGGTTTTTATATCTCCAGGCTTGGCTCCTGAGAGGGACAGGCTGAGACAGGGGGGATTTGGCGGCAGGTCAGCCTTCAGTCAGCCGCTTATAGCGCAGTTTTGGCGGAGGGTCAGGAGACAGCGCCCAGTGGTGCACGCCTCCTCCCCGCAATGGGACCTGCCGTTGGTGCTCGAGGCTCTGCTCACAGAGCCATTTGAGCCTCTGGAGCGCTCCTCCCTGAAGGCTCTGTCATTGAAAGTAGCTTTGCTGGCATGTTATGTAGAGCGCATGGCTTCCATTAGGCGCACTGAACAGCTGTTTGTGTGCTTTGGGGAGGGTGTGGCCGGTAAAGCTCTATCTACGAAACGCCTGACAGGATGGCTCTGCGAGTGCATTTCACATGCCTACGGACAGGCGGGAGAACCTGTGTCTCTTGGACATGTCTGACTCCGTGGCGACTGTGGCTGTGAGGGAGTGTGGTCGTCTTTCAACCAGAAGGTTGTGGGTTCGATCCCAGCCCATGCAGTCAACATGTCGATGTATCTGGGAGAGTGGGGGGGGGGGGCTGTGGGTCAGTAGGCATCTGACTCATTGTGCAAAACATAGCAGACTCGTGCGGACTCAGAGCCGTAACCGTATAGCAGCAGATCCAGAGATCCATCAGACTCGTCCTCATGCACGAGTCAACAGCAGACTCAGATTCGCCAAATCGCAAAATAAACCCTTTTTTTTTGTGATCAACATTTTTTATTAAAGCAAAAGGTACTGTGTAGCGGAGGTCAATATAACATCAGTTTAATATGCTCTTGAAATGCAACAACTTTTCGGTTTCACCGGTAGGATTTCTACTGTCCTGGTGATGCTGACTCATATGACTCAAATGACTCGTATGATCTCTTCAATGACTGACTCATAAGACTCCGAGCCCATAAAAGGATCCGGATTTGCCATCTCTACTCTACACGAGGTAAGCGTGTGTGAGTGTGGGGACCAAAAGCCGGTCAGGGGCAGTGTGATGGGTCAATGTTGTTGAACGACAGGGCGTTTATCCATCAGGGCTCCACCCATACCCATAGAGTCCAGTAGAGGGCGGAGCCTGTGTGAAATATAACGGGGGGTTACGTATTGTAACCCTGGTTACATAAGCACAGGCGGAGCCCTCTACCTAGGGGCCCTGTCTTTCCTATGCCGCTCGCTGAAGAGGGTGTAGGATGACAGGCAGGAGGCGTAGCCACCTTATATACTGTGGGCCTGCGCACGCGTGGCTTCGGGTGGCAGTATACGCCGTGAGCGGTTTGCGGCCTGCCAGTAAACCCAAAGCAGAAGAAGAAGAAGTGACGTCAGCGGCTTCATTTGCGTAATCTTCCCTCAGGGAACTTATTCCGGTGTGAACGCGATCTGTACTTAGTTCCATGGGGGTGCTAAGTGCTGGCACTAAGTGCTGGGCCCTAAGTACGGCAAAGTACTTGGTGTGAAAGCGGCTATTGAGTCCAGTAGAGGGCTCCGCCTGTGCGTATATAACCAGGGTTACAATACGTAACCCCCTGTTAATGGTTACACCTGCATTTAAAGAGCCAAAATGAACCACATTGAAAAAGTCTACTGTACATGCTAGCTTAGCTTTAGAGCTAGCTTCCTAATTAACACACCTGACATTAAATGCAGTGGAGACATGGTTAATCATACCTATATGAGTACAGATATCATACCTTTTGAAACAAGCTTAACACAATGTGTTTGTTTTAGAGCAACGTTAGGTTACATTTAACTATTGCTATACTGAATAGAAATAAGGCTCTGAAGATGATGCTATAAGTTAGTAAACTAGATTTCACAAAACAAATAGACAGTAGTCGGTTTCTTGTAGTTTTTTCTGCTGTGATAAAACCACATTTAAGCTAGTTTTTCCATTACAGAACAAAACCAAACTATTGCTATGCCTTACTTACAACAGCAGCTTAACTGTTAGCAGAAGCTAATGATACACCAGCAGGTCGAGGTAATACAGAGAAATGTACACCTTTCTTTAACATGTTTAATTACATAGAGACCAAATAAAGTTAGCTTGCAAAGGAACTTACCCAGTGTCGTATCTTTAGCTGTATTTATTTATTAAGTACTTTTCATATCAAGCCCCCCTGTCACACAGCTGCACTTAATTTATTGATTGTCTTCAATCTTGCACATGATGGCCAGCTGGCCTAACTGTCAATTCTGCATGCTGGGTAAAATATAAACTAATGGAGCAGCTAATAACCAGTTTAGGATATTGTCTTACATGTTTGCTAATGTTCTGGCAGTTTTCAATCTAATTGAGGAAAATAATCATCATCGGATTGATCTATGACTTGATGAGAAAGTATCCTATTAAAATGCTTGTAAACGCATAATATAAGTTTGACTGGCTTACGGTAAGTTAAGTACAGTCATTGAGCAAATGTATCCTACTAAGTGAAATTCCACCGCTGGCCACTTGACAGTTTCATCAACGACTAACAGGAGAACAATTTTTTTTAATTAATAACACATAATACTGGCTGAATAGTTTCACCAGTCTGGCTTTGAAGACACCATGACGCCCTTGGAAGCAGGCAGGCCTTCTATAATTAAAGAATTGCAGCCAGCCATGGGAGGTTGTGGAGACAAGCAGTCGAGACGTGGAACAAGTGGGAATCCTAATGTCAGATTCTTAAATCCTCCCAACATTTGAATTATAGGTCTGTGCTTTAATGGCCATTTGACTTTTTAGCTTGGTTGACAACATATCACTTAACACTTTGTGGAGTGTTGTTGTCATTTTAGATGGCAGGAGGCTAAAATAAAAAGATCTAAGAGAAAAGTTGATTATGAAAGACCATTGGTTCATGATACAGACTCTATAAGCAGTGGCTTCAACCTAGGCTGCGGCTGGAATCACTTAAAATTGTGAATGATCTCCGTATGTGCATTTTTTCGTAACCAATGCCAATGCACTCTCAGTGGTTATACTTTGTTGCCTGCTCAGATGATGTCAGAGCAATGGGGAGTTTGTATTTAACAGAGATCTTTCTTAATTGATACAAGATTAAAATTGAAGCAGTCAAGAGAAATAGTTTGAATGGCTGGGAATTGCTGTGAAAAGTTTAAAGTTGGCTGGGTTTAGATCTGTGAAGCATGTTTTAGAGAAGGTATTTTGGAAATGTAACAATGCATGCACTGGAGATAAACAGGAGTATACATAATTGTTGTGTTACATGTAACGTTCCCTCATTAGAGTCAAACAGCTGCAGCATCATCACCTATAATCAAACTGTGTTGGTGCATTCATACAGTGACTGCTGTTTAGTTATCTCTTAGTAAAACCAACGTGATAGGATCTATAATGTCCCCAGATTCTCTTAATAAGTGGAGTTGCTGTAGTCCAGCTGTGTGCCTCCATTCAGCATGTTGTACAGTCAAGCTCATGGAAGTGCCCGGGCATTGAAGACATAATTGACTGTTTCGAGAGGACAGTGTGGCTGGACCAGTGGATTAGGGTGATGTGGAGAAACCAAACATAAAACAGGATGGCAAAGTAGAAACAAAGGGTACGAGACTCTATGGTAAAATTGTGGTTATGGGATTTGTGCACTGAAATAGAACAGCTGGGTCACAGCATATATTTTGGTTTCTAGAAGCTGAAGTTTCAAGGATAGTTATTGTTGGTCCTTATTTTCATGACAAGAGGCAACAAATAACTGGACACAAGCTGACTGTACATCAACAAAGCAGGCAATCATGTATGATGTTGTATAACTACTTCTATTCTGAGAAGGGTTGCATAAAGGTCACACTAACAATGTTCTCTGGGGAAGGCAAAGTCGAACTGCCAGTCTGTCCACCTCTTTCATTCACAATTAAACACCCCAGCTGTTGGATAACCATGAAATTTGATGCAGAGATGTGTGGTCTCCAGGTCATTAACCTCAGTCTTTTTAATGAGCACAAACAGTAAATCAAAGTCTTTAGTTATTCTGTGAAATATCGCAATATCTATTGGATGTGTGGGCCACTTTGAAGCAGCAGTTGATAGCATTTACTTGTTAGCACACAACTGCCTATTTAGGCCATATCAAGCAGTTACAGAGGAACATTATCACACATTTTGAACCATGTTGTGTCCATCTGGCATATGTTGGCCTAGATCACTTTTTTTTAGCTTTGTTTTTGGAATCGAAAAACTGAAAAAGGGAATAGCTTTAAAGCTGTTAAATGCTCCACTATGTTCAATCACTAATGTGTCTTTCTTTATGTTTAACTATGAAAAAGCAACATGATATACAGTATGTGATAATGTGTGTAATACATTGATTTTGTCTTTACATTTACTCGGTTATGAGTTTTGGCATGTTCCAAAATATGCGAGTGAGTAAATCACAATGGAAAGGATTGAATAGTGTTTTGGAAAACCACACGCCATAGGTCTCATGCCAGCACCCTCTGTGGTCTCACCAAACCTCAGAATACATTGAGAACATGTAATAGTATCAAAGCAAACTACTGGAGTTGGAAGGAAATTGACATAACTGTACATGTGTATCTAGTAACTTGCATACATTTATAATGTGGAATAATACATTTCAGAAGTTTCTGTTTTTTATACAATTTGCAGGATGAAATTGAAAATGCACTCATTCAAACAACTTCATGCATTTGGTGGGAATTTACTTTTTGACCCCGACTCTTGCAAATATCACTTATCGTGATAACTTTGACCCTGAGCCATTACTCTGCAAATCTCTGAATTGTATCTCTGTGTGGATGCTGGTTATTAGTGTTCAGGTCTCCAGGCAACATTCCTTGCATTCTGCCTTAACCCTGGATTCCTGACCTCCATTCACCCTCGGTAGGTGACACCGTGTTTTACCCCAGCACACCTTTCTACCTTTCCCCAGAGAGCCTTCTCATACTTGGACAGGAAGAAAACACATAAGTAGGATGGTTTAAAAGTGCAAGTTGCATTAACAGAAGGCCCTCATTATTATCATCAATCACAGAGAGCAGTTAAGAGCAGTGTGCACTGACAGACCTATGTTCCCACACCAGTAAGAGGTCTAGAGGAGTAAGTGTTCTACAGAAAATTGACATCTTTCTCTTGAGTGCTGTGTCTTTACTCTGCCTTTCATCCTGACACTGACCATGGTAAAACTCGGACTAACCACACAACGAAACTTAGGCCATATCAACTGTTCCTACTGTTTGTATCTTTTGGGATGTCTGATCTCAAGTCCAATTTCACAAGCTGTTTTACCACATCACGTTATATATTCTGTGTGTTTTTCCTGCACGTTTGGTTATTTCTGGACCTACCATATACAACTAGAAAGGCAGAACTAACCATTTGCCATTTCCTCTAGCTTTGATCACCATCCATCACCATGCTTGCTGGGAGTGCTGATTAAACAGTGCTATGTCAACAGCATGTTGTGTGTTGTGGTTGGTTGAAATATCACTCATATACTCGTCAGCTTTGGACCTTGATAATTGTGCTTTAGTACGCATATGGGACATTGACTTTAAAGACAAAGTTGTTGTAATCAGCTTGAGGCACTTTAATTTAGTTGAAGCACTACAAGTGACTTCATTGTTGCATTTTATATAGATTGTAAACATTATAACCAATAATTTGAATAGTAAACTAGACCATGCTGAAATGGGCCAGAGGCATTAAGTTGGGGGCCCAAAGGGGGACATTTCCCCACTTCCTAGCCCTGTATCTTTGGTTTATCTCAACTTCAAACCTGTAAAGTTATTGAATGTTTCATGTTGACAGAATTGCCCAAAGACAGTTGGAGAAATTACTCAAAATGCTTCTGTGGAACTTTCTGTAACGGGAAACAATATCAACCAAACCCTGTCATGGGTGGGTCAAAGATAATGAAAATCAACTCATCGCTGCTCGATGAAAGGAGCCCTGTTTTTTTGTAGAAGTCACAGTTAACGAAGGTTTACTTTGAGTCTACTTATTTAAATGGCCAATTCAAACAATTAGCTTGGCTTGTATGCTTCTGTAATCATGAATGCCTGGACTGAAGGATCACTGGCTCTAAAGTGCAGACTGGAAACCAGTCTCTAGGTTCAGGCATTCCACACCAATCTGAGAGATAGGCTTTGTCAAACAAACACACACATGCACAGTGTGCAACAGACTGACTGAAAAGGAATTCTGGGCATTTTGAGAAACGTGCTAATTTCTTTACTTTCTCAGAGTTAGATGAGAAGATTGATACCTCCCTTACGTTTGTCTGTTCATTGTAGCCAACAGCCAGTTAGCTTAGCATCAAAACTGAAAACACTAGTCTGGATTTATCCAAAGGAGACAAAATGCTACTACAAGCACATCAAAAGCTCCCTTATAATCTACTTTGTTTGTTAACGGTACATAAACAACAATTTTCGGTTTCCCTAGGTTATGTGTAGGGCTATTTCTGGGTCGGCTTTCGGATGCAGTTGTTAAGAAAATATGGCATACTTGAGACGCAAATGTTAAAACTTTAAGATCCCAGCACACCAAGACCACTTTCCAGTGAAATAAACCAAGTCTTGTCTGTGACATATTTGTAGAGGCACAATGGAGGCATGATATGCTCAGGACCTG
Source organism: Notothenia coriiceps (assembly GCF_000735185.1). Lineage (NCBI taxonomy): Eukaryota > Metazoa > Chordata > Actinopteri > Perciformes > Nototheniidae > Notothenia > Notothenia coriiceps. The sequence continues at coordinate 49,126 of NW_011355631.1, forward strand.
AGTTTTTCAATGCAGTTTCCATGCACGCTGCTGAAAATACACACTATCCCACCACAGAGGCCCCTGCTGCCCCATTCATTGCCCCAACCATGAAAGGGTCCATTTAAAGCCTCAGAGGCTGGACATGACCTGAGTTTACTGTCTGGGTGTATTCGCCTTCCCTCTATGCACACTCAGGGAATACACAGGCCATATGGACCTGATGAGGACTGTAGGGCCCTGTTGAAGGGGCAGAGCATATTTGTGACCTAAACTCCCAGTATTATTCAATGTATATTATTTGTATCCAAATAAGTCACAGGCTTAAGACAATTATGATCTTCATGAAGTATTACTGTTATTATTTTTATTTTGTATTTGTTAGTTCAAAATGCAGAACATTTAATTAGGCATTGTATACAGTTGTCTATTAGTTCAGTAAATGCAATTCCTAAAACGCAGTAATACAAATGGATGGTTGTAGATGAAAAGTATGTGCATCCTTTCATCTGAGGGTAGAACCTTATTCAAAAAGTATTTTTGGGGCGAACCCCAGAGAAGAGAGGAAATACTGGAGAGACATGAGAAGAATGTTGAATGTTGACCTTATTTCTAATGTAGCCCTGCTGAACAAACAGGTGGGAAACTTTGTTTAGGACCTTACCACACATATAAATAGTGTTACTCAAACATCTACCTAAGCCAGGTTCATTTCTAAAAAATATAAAATATTCATATTTAACTGGTTTGAGTAACACAACAGAGTTCATATTATTGCTAAAACAGTCTCATCTCCAGCCATAGTTCTACAACCGAACAACCAGCATGCAACAGAAGCATAACGTTTTGGGCCCACTTGTCTGCTGTTATTAGCTTAATTTTCAGCACCAGGCAATTTATTTCTCAGTAAAATAGAGAGAGTCTTCATCTCTCCAACTAAATAAATGAAGTCTGTGTCTCTAATGAAATATCATGCAAGAAGCTCCTGAGCTTTAGTATTAGCCCACTGCATGAAAGAAAGACATGACTGTAAACAACTAACGTTCTCTCTAGATGAGAGCCTCAGCTAAATGACTAAAAATACAAATATCAACATTCATCCCAGTGACTGCTTTGTACTTCATAATGTCTGGATGACAGGATCATTACCTCAGGTTGCCAACAGAGGCAGTAATAGTCCTGCCACCAGAAACTTAACTTTTTCAGTTTCTACCCTTCCTCCTGTACTCCACACTCACACACCTTTCACTTAAAGTATTTTATTAGACTGATACGCAGACTTGAATTAGCATTTTATTAAGAAAAGGTTCTAGAGCTTTTTGTCAACCTAATCTGATATGAAAACATCCTGTAGTCATGAAAGTTGTCAAATTGTAATATTTTATTTGTACAAAATACATAGTAATGTACAGTTATATCAGCAATGTTGATCTCTTCAAATATGTTTATAAGCTAAATCAACAGCAACTAAGTCAGATTTGTTTTTCTTTCTATTTTCTCTGCCGAATCATTCCCAATGAGAATCTCTCTCCTCCTCAGCCTGATGCGTTATGTCGGAGGGAGGAAGGAGGATCGAGTGTCTGCTGTTCCTCCCATCACCTGTGAAATTTCAGAGCCAGGCCATGGTGAAAGGGGGTATTGTGTCCCCCTGATGAGGAATGCCCTTGCGTTGCTCCTCAAAGAAAAGGTTTCATTTGGCCAGGAATTTGGAGGCATCTCGAGAAGTGTAGGGGAGATTTTCTCTGGGGGTGGGGATGGGAAGCTGAAGGTCTTCATAAGCCTGGACAGCAGAAGGACAAGCCTCCCTTAACTGATACCCAATCTCTGTGGTTATGATAGTTTTGCATTGATCCAACAGAAACCTCAGAGCTATGGGTGGTAGGCCTACATTTTTTACTTTGTGACTCCCTTAAATCTTTATTGAACAAATGAACCATTTTCATGAAAGTTAATTATAATGGGAGTTATTTTAATTAGTCTTTAAACAAAATGCACAATACAATGTAAGAATATTGTAGTTGAAGAAGGAAAGCAAGTTATGTTATCCTTCATACAGTAGTTGGAAATGTCACATCCATTACTGCTGCAGCAGCTGTTATTTAACATGGCAAGGCTGACACCTGCTGGTGAAAGACAACAACTAAACTTTAAATATAGGGCTGTTAATTTTCCTCTGTTTATTAACTTTACAAACACAACAGTATTTTTGACACCTGTAAAACATATAAATAATAAGCATTAATATCTTTGTAGTTTGCTTGCTTATGGATTTGTGCTCAGTGACAACTGGAGAACATTAGACATGATAAATAAATAGATTTTCTCAGTCAGGTCACTGTAAAATCTCACCTGAAGTGTTACAGAACCGACCTCTCTGCATTTCACTGAAAAGGTTTAACTTGTTGATTGTCATTGTGGCCACTAGAGGACAGCATGAAAAAACAAATGTAAATACACTCAGCTCAACTTGTATGTACAAATAAACAAAGTACCTTGTCTAAGTAAAACTTGGATACTTTCCTTAACCCTAATTCTGAGTCTTCTCATCATGGACCTCAGACTGCAATTTACAATCCCCTGCCTCTATACCGTATAATTGAGCCTTTTGGAGGACAGGTCGGACCGGGGCTAGCTGGTTAAGCATGTTAATTGCAGTAGATAACTCAACAAAAATAATACATAGAGAACGTTGAAATAACATCAAAACTGTTACCTCTTGACATTATATTGACTTTGCCCCTTTAACACACAATGTACCATTTGAGAACATACTGTGCAGTTCCTCACTTTGACCACCGGTGGACAGAGGACATACACTATTTTTTTTATTTTACTTTAACTACAAGAGTTGTACTATTCAAGTTCACTTTAGTTAATTACCCCAAGAGTTTATATTATTAAAAATAATAGAACAATAGAAAATAATTAAAACAAAAATAGCCTTTCTATACAAGACCCTTACAAATGAAACCTCTACATGTAAGAATACTGTTTTTTGTTTGTTGTATTAATCTATCTTTAAATTAAAAGATACTAGCCTACTAAACAACTGCGCTACACCAATATCAACACTTCCGGTAAGAGACGTATTTCAAAAGTAACTTGTAAAATATATTTGCCATAGTTATAGATCATAAAAAAATAAAAACATGGGTACTTCACATCAACACACATTACACATTTAGAAGTACACTTTCTTATAATTGAACTTAACAATCTCATGTATTAGTTGCACTAGAGTGATTTGATTAGAGCGCCATTTGAACTATCCCCAAACAAACATTCTCTGTACTTTCAAAACTGTCTCTGCTGTTAACATTTTAAGCACATTTGGTTGAATGTGTGTGTTGATTCAGAAAGACTCGTTAGTTCTCCTAATCATTGGTCAAACTTGAATGTTACTACTCCAGTCCGAAAGGTGGCTCTGATAGTTGTCGTCCGCCAGAAATCCCTAATAGAAGAAGAAGAGCCTGGCGGAAGTGGGTATGTTTACTGGCTGCAGCAGCAGGCGGGTATTTCATGTAATATTTCACTTCAGCTTTTAATTATTTGTTCAAACATTTGACTAATGGCTGTATTTAATGTCCTAGAATCATAAAATATGTTATAGTCAGCAACAAAAGGAAATAAGGAAAAATACATGCATGTGATATGAGCTTCGTTCACATAGCAAGGAGCTAGGTCTGAGCTAGCCCAGCGTAGATGCAGCATTCAGTGTCTTTATTTAAAAAAAAAGGCAGTTTATATGATACAACAACACTTCGGCTTTGTAAGAAGTAATCATGTTGGTTCTTTAATTCGGCAGTGTTTGTTTTAAAAATAGCTCACGTGTCACAACATGTATGTTAATAACAAGTAATGTAAGAAAGTGTCTTACCCACTTATTATTGTGTTGTAAGACCACATCATTCATGTGGAGGGACTTGATGTCTGTGTTACCAATAATTACCTATTTAATAACTGTTTTAGTTGAATGTTTCACTTTGAAAAAGGTCTCTATTCATCTGGTCACTATTTTTCACATTATTCCAGTAGTGTTGTGTAACTGTTTCTATTCTCTGCCTGCTATCCTACAGGGAAATGGACACAAATGAGGACCTGGTCCAAACAACCAGCAGTAAAACACTGCTTATCCGACACTTACCATCTGATCTAAGCCAGGGCGAGAAAGAAGACCTCTTGAAGTATTTTGGAGCTGAGACAGTCAGGGTCTTCTCTAACACAGGACGCTTGGTAGGTTGTGCTTTACTGAAACTTAGTGTGAGCTTTTACATCTATTAATTAATTGGAGCTGCTGTGTATTCTAATACGATTTTCATCTCCACAGAAACATGCTGCATTTGCAAGCTTTAGAAGTGATAAGTCAGCAGCAAAAGTGAGTTATTTATGCAGTGTTTCTAGTTATATGACATTAAACAAGGCTTTGCATGCATAATAGAGGTAAATGCAATCTGTTAATCTGTTCTGTTCTTTTCCCAATCCCCATTTTATCTATTTTAGGCTCTTCAGAGGCTCCATCAATTAGAGATTCTTGATCAAACACTTGTTGCAGAGTTTGCAAAAAGCCAAGATCATGTAACAGTATTAAAGGACCCATCAGTTTCCGTCAGGTAAGTGTCCTAAATCATACACATTTGATCTACAAACCCTGTAGTTATCAGAAATGTTACTTTGAACATGGATGTTAACCTCCCAGCTTTAGTGTAAACATATTCTCATCACATGTAAACTAAATCAAAAACCATCGTATACAGAACCAAGGAGGAAAGCTGCAGTTGAATCCTTTTTGTAACATGTTTCCGTTTTTTCTTCAGTGGAAAGAAAGCCAGGAAGGAGCAGAAGAAACAGGAAACCAAGCTACCAAACATTCCCCTCATAGAAACCGGCATTGCACCTAACCTTGGGTGAGTGTTAAATACAAGTTCATTTGGAGTTTTTTTATAGTGTTGGTGTAATATGAGCTAATCTTGATGCAATGATAGCTAAATTGAACAAGGCATGCTGTTTTTATTTTTCGTTTTTTTGTCTGATATATTTGTTAGACTAAATACACAACCCATGGGTCATTCTGTAGTGCATCATATTATTATATTATAGGCACCATATTGAATTATAGCACTTGACCTCGCCCTGTCTTGTGAGGTTAAAGAATGGAGTTTGGTATCAGCCCCTGTCTCCCTTTGCCAAATCATCACCCACTCGAGTGATACTAACTACAAGTGAACGTGCATGTAAGACACATGCTGTCCAAACCTGGAGTTGTCCGTTTATGTCCAAACGCTGTCTGGAGACTTGCTGACAATAATCCTGGATGAGAATCTGGGAGCACTTTTCAGAGCCGGCAACGGCCTTGTGTCCAATTAAACGGGCAGGCTGTCTGTGCTGCCAGTTGGTGGGCCCAGGTGGTCTTTGATAGCTCTCGCTCCATCCTACCTTGTGCTCAGATCAAACCTGGAGCTGCAGCATCTCCTGGTAGGATGCGGTTAGCTTGATTACATATTTGTTGTGTAGCTGATCACTCTTTCTTTTTCTTATCATCCGAAGCATTCTCTGGTAAAAATAAGAAAGTCTGGCACTGTGACTACAGCTGGGTCTAAAACACATAATGAAGGGCTTAATACACTAGCTTATATATTCTAATTTAATCAGTGTGTATTGTAGTACAATGTGCACATTTTTACTTTCACACCCTGTTTGGATATATTCTTATTTTGTATTTATCATTTATTTTATTTCCCTCTAAAATGGACCAAGCTGTTACAAACCCAACTTGTGTTTTTCTGTAATTAATATTTTAATTTTCTTTTTAAGATTTTATTATGTTTTTTTGATCATTTAAGTTAAATTAGTGTATTCTCCTATGCATAACTACCCATTTATCTAAATTGATAAATGATTAAATCTGTTTTAAATGTATTCGATTGAACCAACTGACCTACTGGGATTTTCATATTCCTCTCAGTCCGAGCAGAACTGTCAACAGCTTCCTTTGTCACCCAGCCAAAAGGCAGATTAAACAAAATTCACTGTCCCCCCAATTTGAAGTCTTTGTTTATTAGGTCTCAGTAGATTTTGGTTTCTTCTCTTGTGCCACGCAGAGTCTTGGCTTATAAAAGTTTTTATTACGCAAGGACAAGCTTTGGTGCTGACATGGCATGCTGGTCCCAACGTCCCTTAATGGCTGAGTTTCACATTCTGTTGGCTGAGTGCTTGCCATCTAAAGAATAAGCTACCTGGCTGGACCTCATATTCACGTGTCTCTATTATTTAGACATATTTTGTGAGTTGTGAAGGCGATGATGTAATGTGTTTTGTTAAAATGCAGCTACAGAGTTTCCTTTGAAGTCATTTTGTTTTTTCCTTCCACTCTCCTACAGGTTGAAATTTCAATCGAATCCCACTTTGAAATATTTATACCCACCACTTTCTAATGGCATTCTGACAAACATAACACATGCCCTCATCAGTGTGCCAAAGTTTTATGTTCAAGTGAGTAAATCCTGCTTCTTTTATATCATGTTCTTCTTCTTCTCCCAGTTACCTGCAAGTCTTTGATCTGCAGATGTTGGTCAAATGTGTAGATTGTACTTTTTACATTTCCCCTTTTTGTCGTGGGAATTAGTTAAAAGGAATGCAAATGTGACAGATACATATTGGTGAATGTACAAAGGAATATCCCAGAGGTTTTTGAACTTAGTCCAGCCTCTTAAGATCAAACAGCAAACATTTGCCTTTTAAATTTCAATTTTGGGACCAAGTATTAATAATAAACCATAAGTGGGAGGCATGAGTTATGGGTTTAACATTTCCCTGGGAGCCATACTGCCTGTGTTTTCAGTGTTGGCGTCTTGGTGGTGCTAGTGTGTCGTCACCGCTGCTATCTCACTTCAGCCTCTATCTCTGATCCCTGTATTTTGAATGAAAATGCAAACAGTTTTACATATGGAGTCACAGGCTGCCTGTCTGAGAGAAGCAGCATCTTTATATGACCAGCTTTCTGCCAGCTTTTGGTATGAATCATATTAGATACAATTATCACTGTCTCATTCTCATATCTCCAATTCAACAGGTACTACACCTGATGAACAAGATGAATTTGCCGTGTCCGTTTGGCCAAATCACTGCCAGACCCCCCATGGTAAGCTTGAGTGCATTACTGTTGTCTAAAGGAAAACAAGCTAACAAAGGAATAGTTTTAGGTGGATGGATAGAATGTGTTTGATGTTAAGGCAAGACTTTTTGATATGGACTGGTAACATCTTCTTTCAGACTACTGAAGAAACATACACAATACTTTTAGGTGTTTATTTTACTACACTACACGTATATTTGCGGCTGTGGATTTATCCTTCATTTATTCAAAAACAGCATTGAAGAAAGGCTCTTTTGAACATTCAAATAAACAATTTTTGAAAAACTTTTAAAACTAAATACAAATAGTTTCAATGCAAAATGTTTTTTCTCATACTCATAGCACTGATACACACCACCTGTACAGTTAGATTACTTTGTATATTCTTTTAATGAAGGGTTTGTTCACATATCATTTGAGTACACATTTTGAAGAAGTCCCCTGGGGCTCTTGTGATGTGAGCATTGTTTCCAGCATTTCATTAACCAAATGATTCATTTAGGAAATAATCATCAGATTAACCGATAATTAAAATCAGTGACAGCCCTATAAACTACACTTTTTATAAGTCATATATTATTTGTGTGGCTAATATTTGAACACAAGTAGTACTTTAATTTAAACATAGTATCGCTCCACCCTACTGTGATAGTAAACATGGATCATGGCTCCATATGTATTTCACTTTGATATCTGCAAACCAATAAATCGGAGTTTGGTCCAAACCTACCAGGTACCGCAGCAAAGACAACGCTCATGAAATCCGTCAGTTGAAGCCAGACTGATTGTAACCCTAGCCATGTCGCTTTGTTTCCTGCAGTATGAGCACCTGCCTCCTGCACCACCCTTCCCCATGCCTCCTCCCTTCCCTCCTGAATACCCCCCTTTACCCGAGGAGGACATGGAGATGTCCAGCGGAGAAGAATCAGAGTATGAGAGTGGGGAAGACGAAGACAAAGAGAGGTGCGGAGGAATTGGAGATCACTTATCCCTGCACAAACATTTGAGACCCTCATTTAGTTTTGCATTAATTAGACAAAAGCAGTAGATCCAGATAACATGTCATTCAGAAGTAATAATGTTTCTCTTGAGGGGAAATGTCTTTAAATTCCAATAGGTGGGTGATTTTCTTTTTTGTTCAAGGTAGACATTTTTGTCCTTTATTCCCTATGCTTGCTTTATTTCAGGATTGTTCGTCTGATGGGCCTGGTCAACCAAGCATGCAAGAGACCCTTGAGACCAAAAACAGCTTCAAAGAGAAAGAAGCCCAGGATCAAGGATCTACTCTACGCTCCCAAAGCAGACTCTCAGAGGTACAGCAAAGGCACTCATGCATGTCACAGTCCTCAAGCAGAGACAGTATTCACAGGCAGCTTAAAAAAAGGAGGACAAAACCCTCCAGACAATATGTCTTCCTCATAAAGACCGCCTTTAGTGGCTCAGAGACTTATTGTTGCTGCACGCACACACACTCCCTTAATGACAGAGCACAAACTCTGTTTCTGAAACTATAAATACACACACACACACCTCAGTGGGTTCGTGGACTGGGAAATATCTCTGGTTGACCACAACCCTTAAGCCGCTCAGGTGCCGGTTTACTGTGGGTGCTTTTTAGAGGCTTCTGTTGAGGGGGGTGCTGTTTTCTCTCTGCTGTCCTCAGTGCTCCCGTGCTGCAGCCCTCCGACGTGTTCGAGCAGCCCCCCTCCGCCGTGCAGAAGAAAATTGAATTCCACATTGCGGTTCCAGAGGCGGCAACAGAGGAGGGGAGGGAGCCATGCCATTCTGAAGATGAAGGCAGAGGTAAGGGACCTTAGATCCTCACCTACTCCAACATGTGATCACTTTCATATCCACACACTCTTAACTCATTCATCATTTTTTGACAGAGAAAAAAGTACATTCAAGTTCTTTTAGAGCCCAAAGTGATGTCAAAGTACTTATTTCACGTTGATTTAAACCAGACAAAAGCAGCAGTTCCTCCATATTTAAGAAGCTTTAATTAGTGTATATCTGTTATTTGGGCTTAAAAAGGCGATTAATAGATTATTACATCTTTTCCCAATTATTCGCACATTTTTGCACTAATCTTGAATTAAATCCAGTTTGCAAAGTGAAGCCGGAAATGTTGAGTACACCAACGTTTTATGTTAGATATGTATAGTATGGGTCCCCCAGCACATAGAAACTGCCAGATGCTAACCTGCATATGATGGGCAACTTGCACAATTAGCTTACGTTGCCTTAATTGAAATGAATGGCATTACAGCCTATTTACACAATACTTTAGGCGCTCATTGAGAATGCTGAATCCATTTCTAACACATTTTCAGGATAAAAAATGGCAGTTTTAACCAGAAAGTGGCCAAATTTGTAATCCTGCCGGGCTGACTTCACGTCAACTGACTAATAACATAAAGTTTCAGTTTTCATTTGAATGATATCCTCTGTTTCCTATCTTTTATTGATTATATGTGTCTTTGGGAAAACCTTAGCGAAGTCAATCTATAAACTCAATTCACTAATTATCAGTGAGTAACACAAAAAGGCCTATTTTACAACATAAATCAGAGGAATACTATAGTCATCACACACATTGGGGGAACAGTATAAAAAGAGCACTGCCTCTCGTCTTTTGAGCAGGAATGTGAGGATTTGATTATTGCTATACATCATGTGTATTATCACATTGCAGCAGAAGGTGGTTTGATACTCCTATTGACATAAGTTAAAGCCCTTACCAAGGCTGAAGTCAGAGCCGAGTGTCACACAGCAGTATATCACAGCAGAGAAAGTTGCACAGAAAAGGTTTTTATCTTTATCTGTATGAGGAAATGTCATTGGGGGCACAGCCTGTGTTACTTGTCAGCTGTGCAGTTCCTCGTCCGCCTTATCTCCCTTCTCTCTAGCTACAACTTCACTCCCTGGCAAGCCTCTGAGAAGTAAAATAGATCTCAAAGTCAAACACAAAAGATTTCCTAAAGGCAGGGAAAGATAAACTATGACAGGTGGCTTTTTGGATTAGTCTTGTTTTGGGGAAGGGGCTGTGTGTGATCCGATAAACAAGCTATTTAAATGGAAAGGGGAGGCGGGGGACAGATAAGGAGGAGGATAATTTTGAAAGCACTGATCTAGTTCTCTGCCGAGAGTGTATCAGGAAAGCTCCCCAGCACTTCTCGCTCCGGTGCACACACACACATACATCTTCCTCGGATTTGTACAGCCTCACTGCTCTTAGTAATTCCATCTACTACGTGTGTGCTCCTCAAAAGTCTGCCTGTGTTATCCCTCCCACTGTCTTTCAAACTCATGTTGGCAAAACAGGAATGGATTTTGATTTGATTACAGTTCCTAATCTGACACACATTGAATGTCCATATTGACGTGATGCAGCCTCTCTTCAAATATCATGCTAACAGACGGCATTTATCAAAGCAGAAACTCAAATCTTTATTTTCAACTCGATTAGTTTATAATGCCGCCACGGATCAACATTATAAACATCAATATGGTGAATTAGGATTTGCTTCCACTCTCCCGTCCTGAGTTTGTTTGGTTTTCTGGAGGATAAACACTGTGGAATGATTACTTCACCATCTGCTTTTGTCACTTTGAAAACTTCCATGTGTAGTTGTGCTGGAGGGAGAGTGTCTGTTCTGTCTCATAGACACATACCGGCAAAATGAAATGCAGCTCAGCTTCTGCCAAAAGTAATATAGTTACAATGTGATAAAGTGTTTTGGAACTTGTGTGCCCCTTTTTTAGAAGTGGACGAGTTGGAGCCCCCCCCCAGCAGTGGTCAGGAGGTGACAGAGTCGGAGGGTTTTGGGAAGCTTTACCCCAGCACTCAGGCGTCCCGACAGGAGGAGGAGCACAGTGACGATGAGGAGGATCTCCCCTCTGATGTCATCTCCAGGAAGGAGCTGGAGAAAGGACGGCTGACAAGAGATGGTATGCGCCATATCTGCATGCTTTTTTATTTTTTTTATTTACTGCTATCCTAAAGACACGGATGTTGGAATCAGGAAAGGGATTTTATTTCCCTAAGGACCAACAAAACTAGTCTCAAAATGGGAAGTAGTGGCAGGAAAGTAAAACAACTACCGTAATTTTCGGACTATAAGGCGCGCCTGAATATAAGCCGCAGCAGCTAAATTGAATGATGTGTACATATATAAGCCGCACTGGACTATAAGCCGCAGGTGTTTTAATGTTTAATTACCATATGTAAGGGTTCGTGCACAGAGGGGATTGTCGGGAAAGAGATGGCTGTTTGAGGAAGCTCCCATTTATTAACATTTCAACAAACAAGTTGCATATTTGCATAACGTATTCAAGTGTTAGCATTTAGTGCAATAGTAGCTACAGAACATGTGCTGTGTAAACTGTACTGTATCACATAGCGTTTCAGACACACAAACTTTTCAACTTTCAAACTTAAACGGTGCGCTCCCAGCGCACGTACCGGCAGTGATCTACAGCAGTGGTTTTCAACCAGTGGTACGGGGACAAACTGTCTCGCTCTCGTAATGTCTGTCTGTCTTGCTCTCGTTCTGTCTCTCGTACCACTCTCGGTTCCACTTTTACTTTTGCGCGCTACATGTCTCACTCTTTTCCGGCCTCCAGCTTTTCCTGCTGGAGCCCGCCGCTTAAAGGTGGGGGGCGCGGACCGGCCATAGAGCCCATAGAGTTAAAGGTGGTGGACTGTAACCTGTAAAATCCATAGATTTAGGAGGTCCCCTAGTGGCCGTTAGCTGTAAAAATCCATAGATTAGCCGCACCGTTATATAAGCCGCAGCGTCGAAAAATGGGGAAAAAGGCGCGGCTTATAGTCCGAAAATTACAGTAGTTGATTGATAATATGAAGGAATAAGTGATTCAGGTTATGGAATACTAACCCAAGAATGATTGCGTTGATGCTGTTGATGCTGTACAACAGTGACCTTTTTAAACTTTTCATTTTCCTTTAGAACCATTTTCTTGCCTCACAAATCCTGTTCTTTATAGAAATGATACAAGATGAATGTTTTGGTTCTTTAAAGTAATATCTCAAACTCAAGTCTTCATAACAATAAAACAACATTTGATGATTACTTTTTTTTCTGTCATGTAAATATTGGAACAAGTACTGAGCTAGAAATGTATTTGTGGAAATGTAAAAAATGTGTTGACGTCCATTCATTAATACAGCAAACACCAGCTGAGACTCATATCTGAAAATATCTGTAACCATGGCCAAATCACTTTGTATCTCGTTCTTCAGTTCAGTCTTAAAACCCTTGAGGGATGTTATTGAGTTTAGACTATTTTGAATGTACCTTTGCTCGTGTGATGATCCCTTGTGCCTGTTTTTGAGAGGCACCTTGCATCACGTTTCTTGTTCTTCTTCTCTCCTTTTGAAACAGAGATAAAAAGGATGTCTGTGTATAAAAATTACGACTCGGGTGAGCCAACCTGCAGACTGTACGTGAAGAATATCGCAAAGCAAGTGGAAGAGAAAGTAGGTACACTTATAGCGCTTGACCCACTTTGGGTTACTGGATATGAGGCTTATTCTGGAGTTTTCATTTATTGCTTAAGACTGTGCATGTCATCGTATGTCATTCGGTGTTAAAGTTGCATTTTGCTGTTGGTTTTAAGATGACTTCTCCTTGAACAAAAGACATATATATTCAATATTCTTTCATTTGTGTTACAGGACCTGAAGTATATCTATGGCAGATACGTCAACCCTTCCTCAGAAGCCGAGAGAAACATGTGTGTAAACAATGTCTTTGTCTCTTATCAACGTAGCGTGTCCTGCCTTTCATGAGCTATTTTTATATACGCTGGCAATTTGTCACTTTCCTCTGAGAGTTTTTAGGAATTCATGCTGACTGCGTGTTATGTTATTAATAAGTATCTAACCTGACATGGAGATCATGAGGGACATGTAATGTTTGTGCATCAGCATTACTTGAAATGAATATTCCACCTGAGTCATCAAACCGAGCTTATGTTTAGTAGAGAGCCAGACTCTGAACGCAGATGTAGGTGATAAACGTGAAGATGCAATTCGGCCAGAAAAACAGTTTGTCCTTTGGTAACCCGTCACTGTTTGAGGGTAACTTCAGTTTAGAATGCAACTTTCTTATCATTAAACCTGTGTGCAAGCAGGTCCTTTTGTCTCCTAGACTTAGACTACTTATAGGTTACATGAAATAAAGAATTGGGATTATTTTTAAATAATGCAATTAAGATATGACCTGTACCAAACAGAGATGTTTCTGAAATAATGATGGGACCTTCTCTGCAGCACCAAAATAGTTAATTCACATGATATTTTTACATATTTTGCCTTAAATATTGCGAACTTGATAACATTTGTATTAGTTGTGCAGCCCTATTTTCTTAATTTCTTATACAGAAGCAGATGACCTTTTCACCTGTAACACTGGTTTTATCTACGGTATCATTGACTCGGCTAAGCTTTAATCCTGGAGAGATAATGATGTGTCCGTGCTTTTCTCTCCTCAGGTTTGACATTGTGTTGATGAAGGAGGGGCGGATGAAAGGGCAGGCTTTCGTAGGACTCCCCAGTGAGCAGAGTGCCGAGAAAGCCCTGCGGGACACCAACGGCTACGTTCTCTATGACAAACCCCTCGTCGTCGTATCCTTTTACCTCTCACATGAACAAGAAACAAGGACAAGATTTTCTAAGGAGTAGAGGCCTGGGTATGGTTTTTCTTTGGGGCAGTTAGACACAGATTTGAGGTATATAAATAGTTATTTTTACTGCAACAATATTTGACCAATTATTCAGAAAAATGTGAGGAATGTTCTAGAATTGAGACGCGTGTTATTGAAAAAAAAAAAAAAGTCTGTGGTTCTACTAACCCTAAAACACAAAACAAATATATTGGTGATGCAAGTCGGGGCTCATTTGGTTGTGTAATATCAACTTCCTGTTCAATATCAAAAGGCCATTTTATTGAATTAATGAGATATAAACTCTTTGCCTACACCGTTTTGTGCAGTATATTATATTACATGGAAAGTGTCTCACACAAGTGACCTATTAAGACCTGGTATACATACTAAGGAACAGGATCAGATGTCACTGAGCATACACAAAGGGGCAGTTAGGAGGTGGTGTTTGGGTATAATAAGGTGGGCACCTCCATCACAGCAGCGGTGTTGGCTTTGGTCCTCCGTGCCTTCAGGAGGATGAGCGCTAATTTTCTGGCAGCCCCAACCCTCCACCTGCTGCTCCTCGCCTCCGCTCCCATAATTACACATCAACCTCTGAACTTGTCAAACGGAACACGGCTATTGATTTTGATGCCGTTTTAATTTGCATCCCGTAACCAATTAGCTCGGCGACAGCATATTAGTCCTTGAGTTCAGAGAATGAACCGCGAAGTCTGCAGCGTGATTTATTAGTTTGAGATGTCCTCACTCTCTTAGCTCGAGACTGGAGTATGATTTTAGAGGCAACGGCCACCATAAATATTTTAGAAATTTGAACAGCTATCATATTTTAAATGTTCATATTCTTTCTAATATATGACAAAATAGAGCACAACATTGGTTATAGCTGCATTTGTATTGGTTTTTAGAGTTTCTTTCCATTTAGAGCATCAAAAAGTCAGGTTTATGTTAGTACAGATGTCTTTTTAAGCAGTCATAGGACAGCCGGTCCCAGTTCAGATTCCCTGTAATTATTTTTTCAGTGCTAGCTAGAGACTGCAGTATGGCACTTGCCAGAGAATCCCCGAACAGCCTGCTACTGAAATGAGCGAGCCGGAAGAAAAACCTGCAAGGAACACTAGTTGTTTAAAGTGTAAGGTTTATTAAGAGACAACACTCCAGTGGCTCCTCTCTCCCTTTATTTAACCTGCCACATCTGCAAAGCGTTTCAATCTATGTGAACAACATTAGCTGTCACTTAGTGAGTTCCAGAAAGCAGGACACCCAAACTCTCAAAAGGTCCGTTTTTGGTCAGTAGGCTTGTGGCATTTATGAACCAGTAGCTGCAACCTTTCCTCAGATTGAATTCATGCTCCAAACCACATGAGAAAAAAACATGATCGTATATGAGCATGATACGAACTATAAAAGTATGACTTTCCTTCTGTGAACCCTACAGCTGAAAGTGTCTTTTCAGTGAGGTAGCAGTTTTGGTGTATACTTTCTGTGGTGCTATCGAGTTAGAGTTAACATTTGATCATTCTCAAAATAAAGAAGGAGATTATTTCTCCTTAAAGAAACAACAAGTCCTTGCTGAGAGAGAAATGAACTGTGAATTTAGTCAATTCAGAATAAACATTTGCCCATTTAATACAAATGTTTGCTGCCTACAGACCTTAACTTAAAATTCACAGCAATTTGCCAGATCTGCCAGACCAAAAGAAGACACCACAGTTACCAAGAGAGGACCAAAACAAAGGTGAACCCTACAGGTGAGTAATGTATTTGGTGACCTGCAAAAAAACACATTTCTCATGATGTCATAGTGTTTCTGTATATATACTGTAGAACAAGCCTTTTTATTTTTGTAATGGTGTTTCTTTTTACATCTGTGTTTACACTTTATATATTCAAGATGCCATGGCTTGATATTGTGGCCCAGCAGAACCATTTGTATCCTTATTGTGGCATATCCTTTGGAAGAAAAAGTAAAGGAAACGGGGGCAGTTTATGTGTAGTTATTGTGGCACAATTGGAACTTGAAAACAACTCGACCTGTTTTGTAATCTAAATTAAAAAAAGACTGAGTGCCTTTCTTTGTTTCTGTAGCTACGGTATGTTACTTTGTTTAGTGTAGACTCTGTAAACATGTGCTATTTTGGAGCTCCTCTTTACACTTCTCTCTACCCTGTTTGACTGAATTTCAGGTGATGGTCGTCGGATGTCATCTTCTTCTTTTATTACTGAATAAAACATATTTTATTAAGATAACTTTTGTCTTCTTTTCTTCCTGTCACAGCTTTGAACATATGTCAACGTTTGTGGGTACACTTCAGTCATACTACCATAAATAATTATCTTTAGTCCCAAACTTGCAGCAGAGTAAACAAAGACAGGAAGGTATAGCAGATCTAGATTGGCTCTGCGGCAGATGGTAGGTTGTCAACACGGTGGAAAAACCACAGTCCTGAGGAGACAGCAAACAAACCCAAACAGACTGCAGTCTATGGGCAATTGCTAGAGCTTGGTTAGCTTACCTTTACGATCCCTGGCTGGCCCCATCTGTGTGATTATAGAGAGTAAACCTCGGAGGGTGAACTTCTCCCCTTGGTAGCTATCATAACTAAAGACTTCAAAATCAAATCTGGTTTTTAACCTCCTTTGGTGTAAGCAATACTTGGAGTGTGCTGGGTGCGTGTCAATCACAGCCAGATATAAAGTTTGTGCTGTCTGATATTTAGACATCACAAGAGTGAAAACATTACATTTCTTTAGTGAACGCCTGTTCAACTGCGTTCAGTATAACACTGCTTTGGTGGTTTGACCACGGACATAAAAGCAGCCGCATGTTTTTATTATGCATAAGGTACTTAGAGTTTGTACACTGTATCTTCCTTTATTTAAGCTTGGGCTGAAAAAATATATTGATGTGAGCATAAGAGAGACTATACTGCATTTTGAGGATGATTTGAGCTTGTTAGTACACCTACAATAGTATCAGTTAATCACACTGTAACCAATGCAAGGACATTTCTACCTTTTGGACACTCAATTTTTTTTTGAAAAACATGTTATAATAAATTATAAAAGTGTAGTTGTAACTAAATTGTTCTCTAAAAACTAAATCTAGTTTGTGGGTCAGTGAAACAGGCCACTTGCTTGCAAATGCTGTTATGATTTTGAAAGAAAATCACTTTTAACAATAGGATTTGAATGAATGTTTTGGTAATTTGGAATGGATTATTTGCAGTGTGATGGCTTAGTCTTTCTTGAAATGAGTAAGTCTTTGAGACAACAAACCCGCTCTTACTGAACGTGATGAATAATCACTTAATTTATCCCTCATAATGAATCAAACAGTCGTTACCTTCACAGGACCTCATATCCTTTTCTCCCAATTTGATCTAATTCCATTCAGTTATATTTATGTTGCAGCTCAGGAAGCTCAATAAACACAAGTCCATTTTGTATCCCTTTTTAGAATATGTGAAATATATTAAAGCCTTGGAATAATTCAGAAAGCAGCCATGATACCAGCAGCTATTTTAATTAACTGACTAACCAGAAGGCACGCGGCGCTTTGTAACTAAGCAGGAACATCCTCACAGCTTTTGTCTTGAAGGCTTTGTTGTTACACATGTCCCTGTTCAGATTTGACAGCAGGGGGGGCGTATTTAAAAGAAAGTTAGTCTCCTTTTGAAGAAGCACTTCTGAATAACTCCATGTAATCCATTTAATATGATGTTTACTTATTTAAAATGGTCATAACATGCTTCCTCTCTCCTCTATAATGCAGATTATTTAGCATCACAGCCATGTTTCATCAGATTCACGTGAGAGTATAATTACAATGGCAGGTGCGTTTGTAATGTCTTCAGGAGGGATAATTGACATACAAAAACAATTATATTTGCCTACTTTAAATGCAGTGCGAGATACAAAATTGTCTCGTAACAGACAAAACTTTTGGAAAGCAACTTCCTCCATTGATCATGTGAAATTGCAAATCCATTGCAGTCCCTTTGATTTTACTTTTGTGTACGTTTTCTGTAAAATCTGCCGTAGTTCATTAAGTTCCAGCCCTGAGTTCAGCGTCTCGCGGTTGAGATCCAGGCGCGAGACGTGATCAATCACACGTGCTCGTCTGGTTCGACCTGCAGCTCATACGTCAACGCCAGCGCGAGGGGAGAAGGTGGGGGTTCCCATCTGTGCCCTACTCCCCCCGCCATCTCAACGATGAAAAATGTGCCACCCGCAGTGGAAATATTGAGAGTTACCAGGACATTTATCAGGTAACATTTGAGCAATATGAAAGATAACCTTTTGTAAGTGGACGCAGATAAAGATGTATGTTGTGCCCATGGTTGTGCCTTTCCTCCACACAGGCTCCGTCTCTGTTTAATACTGCAGCTACCCACGAGTAATACCGCCATAATATGTTTCTTTTTCAGAGAGCAACCAGGTGTGCAGTCTGTTGGTTGGTGCACAGTGTTGGACATTAAGCACGGAAACTGTTTTTCTGGCAATGTTAACTCACTTTTTCTTATTTAAAAAGAAAGAAAAGAAAATGCCAAGAAGACTGGAGGCAACATAAACACGCCGCAGGCAATAAGGTATCTCCAGACACATGCAATGATGACTTCAACTTCTGAGTTTTTCTCCTGTTTTGTCGGGCCTAGTAGCCTACATTGCAAGCTTCTGTTTTTACTGAATACTGATGCTCTCACAGGACAGTGCATCATTCAATCCATCCCCACTGCAGACACATTTACTGTGAGCATGTTTACTGGGTAGCCCCAGGTTTAGCTGTGTTAGCAAAATTTGTCACATCAGGGATGTAATACTCAATTGGAGATAACATCAGGAAACTGGTATTTTATAGCAATTGGCTTTAAAAAAAAAAGTTCTGATTCTCTTAAGGTAGCTCTCCAAGTTAATCCATCAATACAAAATATTGACAGTATTACTTTTTTGTGATAAATATTGGAGCCAAAGCTGCACATGTGAACATAATTATTAGCATTTTATTCAATGTAGTACAACTACAATTGTGCCAACATATTAGAGTTTTGCTTTCTGAAATTAAAATATTGATTTCATTTATTTATGAAGGTGATCACATTTTCCTGGAAATATGAATATTGCTTTTCAAATATGCTTTCTGTACAAATATGTGTTTGTAATGTTTCCCCACCGGATTTTAAGCAACGTGGTTTTCTGTTATTTATATTTATTATTTATTTATTTGAATTTAAAGAAGCTAACATCACAGGTTCTCTATCTTAATTATAAGGTGTAGTCAAGAGTGAGATTGAAACATTATGAGTCCAATAATGAAAAATAAAACATAAAATAAGAATAATTAAGGTAATAACCCAAGACAAAACAATTGTTTTTTCTACCAATCAAATAATGAGAAGTGCAGTTATACTAAGTGTGGTTTACAAATTAATCTCACCCTATATACACCCTGTACTTTGCTTTCATTTAGGCTAATATTAAGATCTTTTAAACTGAAAAACTCACATTAAAACGCCTTACCATTTCTACTTCACACTATACAGTAGGGGAAAAAAGTATTTAGTCAGCCACCAATTGTGTAAGTTCTCCCACTTAAAAAGATGAGAGAGGCCTGTAATTTTCATCCTAGGTATACCTCAACTATGAGAGACAAAATGAGAAAAAAAAATCCAGAAAATCACATTGTTTGATTTTTAAAGACTTCATTTGCAAATTATGGTGGAAAATAAGTATTTGGTCAATAACAAAAGTTCATCTCAATACTTTGTTATATACCCTTTGTTGGCAATGACAGAGGTCAAACGTTTTCTGTAAGACTTCACAAGATTTTCACACACTGTTGCTGGTATTTTGGCCCATTCCTCCATGCAGATCTCCTCTAGAGCAGTGATGTTTTGGGGCTGTTGCTGGGCAACACGGACTTTCAACTCCCTCCAAAGATTTTCTATGGGGTTGAGATCTGGAGACTGCCTAGGCCACTCCAGGACCTTGAAATGCTTCTTACGAAGCCACTCCTTGTCATGCTGAAAGACCCTGCCACGTTTCATCTTCAATGCCCTTGCTGATGGAAGGAGGTTGTCACTCAAAATCTCACGATACATGGCCCCATTCATTCTTTCCTTTACACGGGTCAGTCGTCCTGGTCCCTTTGCAGAAAAACAGCCCCAAAGCATGATGTTTCCACCCCCATGTTTCACAGTAGGTATGGTGTTCTTTGGATGCAACTCAGCATTCTTTCTCCTCCAAACACGTCTAGTTGAGTTTTTACCAAAAAGTTCTATTTTGGTTTCATCTGACCATATGATATTCTCCCAATCCTCTTCTGGATCATCCAAATGCTCTCTAGCAAACTTCCGACGGGCCTGGACATGTACTGGCTTAAGCAGGGGGACACGTCTGGCACTGCAGGATTTCCCTGGCGGCGTAGTGTGTTAATGATGGTAGCCTTTGTTACTTTGGTCCCAGCTCTCTGCAGGTCATTGACTAGGTCCCCCCGTGTGGTTCTGGGATTTTTGCTCACCGTTCTTGTGATCATTTTGACCCCACGGGGTGAGATCTATAGGCTCTTAAAGAAGAAGTTACAGGTCTGTGAGAGCCATACATCTTGTTTGTTTGTAGGTGAACAAATACTTATTTTACCGAGGAATTTACCAATTCATTCATTAAAAATCCTACAATGTGATTTCCTGGATTCTTTCCCCCCATTCTGTCTCTCATAGTTGAAGTGTACCTAGGATGACAATTACAGGCCTCTCTCATCTTTTGAAGTGGGAGAACTTGCACAATTGGTGGCTGACTAAATACTTTTTTTCCCCACTGTATGTATGGCTCCTCAAGATACCTCCTAAGTGTGTTTCCTTTTGCTTCAGCCTGGTGAAAATAAAATCTCCATACTACCTTGTTATAAAATCTGCAACAATTAAAAAAAAACACAAGGTAAAAGAACAGCAGGGATGCACATGATGAGCAGTTGGTGAATCTGTGTTGTAGCTGATGGTAAAGCACAGACTAAACCATCACCTACAGCATGGAGTTACAAATTAAAGACGTACCATTTGCTATAGCTTTAAGCTTTCCGTCTCCTGGTTTGATGGGGTATGTGTCATCTTTTCTTTTATCACACGATGGGATAACTCCGCAAATCACCATCTGCCTCTTCCCCGACAGCCATCGCTGCTCTCTTCATGCACCCCCACTGCTGTGTACAGTGAATAAGTGAACAACTTCACAGTTTGGAAAATGTATTCCAGGTAATTTAGGTGATTTTTGCCACTTTTAGTTTGAACTAATTGTTACCTAGTATCCAACATGATCATTGAGGTCCCATCATTTAATGACAGCATATTTAAATGACGTGAGAATACAAATACAGCCTTAGGGAGTTATTTATTTATTATGCCACGCTCTGTACGCTGTGGGCTAAGAAGTCATCAAAGACCATTTTATTGGAATGCTTTTTAACCCTCTTGACCCTGATGCTCTTCCACCAACACGCTTCAATAAATAGAAATGTCTGTTAACCTTTAAATGAAGGAATGCTCATCCTGAAAGAGGAGGATTCTCAAATAGAGTTCACTCAAAGTCATACACACAGAATCGATAAAAGATCTAAACATTTACCAAAATATGATTAGAGCATAAATGCACCCATGATGCTGCGTTCATGGGCTGTTAAGAGATGTATTGGTGCTTTCTCTCATCATTCATCACATGTTTGTCTCAACAAGGTTAAATTAAATCAAGGCAAGATGTCCGTAAAGACAAATGAGATCTTGGCACACACATGAGCTCTTTCTGAACAATCACTTTGTCCCTCTAGGTGACCTCCGCATGAACTGAAACCAGAATAAACTATGAATGCCCTTTATTGAATTCTCTTCCTTCCTGCACCAACTTAACTGTGAGCTTTTGCTGACTTTGAAGGAGCAAATAGTGGGAGAAAGACACGCAGTGCTTAGTCAACTCTAATGTGTACGTCTGCTCGTCAGTCTTACAACTCTTTCCGAGAGCAAATGTGTCAATTCTAAGGTACGCTTATTCATTATGGACAGAGTGATGGCCTGTGCATGCATATTTTATGCTTTTAAACCCTGCAAGTTTCATGAAGTTGTCCGAATGAGTAGCATTTAAAGCTGAAGTGAAGTAATGCGCTTGCATAATTAATCCGTAATGTCTTTGATAAGAATTACCACCAAGGTCATCAGTTTTTTTAAAGACAGGATGTTTATTTATTCATTCTAATTACATGTTTAACTTGTTTAAGGTAGGCGCTTTATGGGTGGAATTGATTTGGTACATGTAGAGCAACAGAGAAATAGTTGTCCCAGGACTTGAGCTCTTAATGCAGTAGAAATTGAGAGAGATGTTTGTCATTGTTATGTAAAAGTACACCCTGCTTTGCGATAAAGTGCTCTTACCCAATGGAACTTTCTTTCTCCGTCTTTTGGCATTACACCTCCTTCCTCATTGCTCTGCCCTGTGCTGTCGGAGTTGCCAACTAAATCTCAGCCTCATCTTGTCCGCCGTAACCTTGTTTATTCCCAACAGTGGCATTAGCAAAGCTGTAAAAGTATTTATGGGGGTACAAATGCGGGACAGCCAATCTAAGGTAAATCTATAAATCCTGGCTGTTGATTTCTCAGGGCCAGGAGGTGCAGGCCGGTGATCAGTAGAGGTAGAAAGTATTCCCCGGGTGACTCTATGTGACTAACGTGCAGAGGCCCAGCAGCATGCCAAGCAGCGCTATGGCGACACTGTTGTGCTTTGCAATATGGCCGAGCTGGCCTTCGCCTCTGAAGCCAAGCGCCGCCCGGCTATCCATCTACCATGAGCTGGTATCATTAGCTAACCCCCAACAGGGACCTGACTCAGCAATTGTGTGTGTATCGTATTTTGCACCCCGTCCTTGGCTCGTTTGTAGTTAAAGAGAAAGCTAGAGGTTGGAATTATGAAAAACAGTGTAAAGGGCACAAACATAATCCCATGTGTAAATGTTCAGTTGCTCTTCAGTAACTGGGACTTATTATTAGAGCTGCATTTATTAGCTTTTGACCACTAGAGGGCAGAAAAACACCCCAACAAGCTGACATAAACAGTGAGAAGAATCATTTGGTCTTTACTATATGCTCATAATCTTCGCCAGGTGTCTGTATTTCTTCAGGTAGTTACTGGAGACAGGTGCTTTGGGGTGTTGGAGTAGCTCAGAGTTTTATGTAAGCATTGTTGCCAAGTCTGTTGTTTTCCCATGACATGGAGCTTCTGTTGAAGTGTTTTTCACCTTTTGTCTGCAGGTTGGATAGAACTATTTTACATGCTAGCTATCACCTAAGTAAAATCCACATTTTAAAATCATTCAGTGGCTTACTTTACTTTACATTCATAACTTTAGCACTAAATAATTACACAAATGCACCTTTGTTTATTCAGTTGCAAAGTATTTAGCCGGCCATTCAGCAAGCTACTAGCAGATCTATGTAGCTTAGGCCAACAGCCAAAAAACAAACCAAGCACATTTTCTGTAGCTAGACACATCGACATTTGACTAAATGTTAGCTAAGATTTGTTGGTGCGTTGCTTCATGAGTACAAGTATTAATTATTGAGGTGATAATGGTTTGCCTTGATTCTAACTGCAAAAAAAGTATTTAAATTGCCAAAAGTTTTCTATAAATCTTTCTAAAGAGGAACCTTCGACTCGCAATTTGTCCACGGTGTTGACCCACCTTCCACAAAGTAACTCTGTAAACCAGAGTTGGTCCGGATGGAGATACGAATGCATTGAAAAGTAACAACTTAAAGCAGGGAAAGAAATTGGTAAGGAAGTTAACATAGAACTGCTCGAAGTTATAAACATTACTCTGTCTGAGAGATATATCCATCATCAATTTGTGGCTTAAGGCTTTAGAGTCAATACCACTTTACAATAAGACTACCCTTATAAAGGGTTTATGAATAGTTTATAATTAATTTATTAATTAGGTTGTGAACACTTTATAAATCCTTAATAAACTTTTATAAGACATATAAACATTTGCTTGCCAAATAGTGAGCCCACATGTATCTGTACTGCTAAGCCTTATTAGAACGGGTAGTAATCATTAATAAAATGGGAATGTGTTTTACACATTACAATAAGGCTCATTTTGGCAGTTATAAATGTTAGTACTCATATTAAATGGTCATAAAGAGATGCCAGAAACCACAATCAAGATGGAAGGGGGGGGGGGAATCAACTCAGTGAACAACAGATACCAAGGATGCTGGCTGATGAAGAAGACGAAGTAAGCTAGGTAGCCAATATAAGACTTAGTCCTCTTGCCAAATAGTGATACTGTGTTGATGTATGAAAACTATGTTATAACTGGTTTATAAATGGTTCTTAAGGATTAATAAAGTGTTTACAACCTAATTATAAACCCTTTATTAATCCTAAGGGTAGTCTTATTGTAAAGTGGTACCCAATAAAGTGATTAAAAACCATGCCAAATAGCACTTGATGGATAATGTACAAACGCCCGTTAACACTTTACAGTTAAGGTGATATTGTCACAATCTCTTTTATATATCAGATAGTGAAAATTATGTGTTTAATCACTTGGAAATAAAACATTTCTTTAGTCTGTGTAACAGGCTCCCTCTTATGGCAGGAGTAAGTTTAAGACTACACCTTTTCCACTTCAGTGGAACTCGTCTCTTCTTTTAACCTTGTGCTCTTCCTCAGTGCCGTGCGAGGAAGGAGCTTCCATCAGCTCCCATCTCTAATAAGATTTACAGAGAGCATAGCAAAGAGAGCAGGGTGATACGTCTTGGGAGCTCTCTCCCCTCAATATTGGCAAGGAAATCAATGTGGTGCGTAAACCTACCAGCACAGTTTGCAATCAGCTGCTGCGCCAAAAGTAATCACTGAATTGAAATAATCCTGAAAGGTTTCCCCACTGTAGCAAAGTTAATAACAAAAGAGTCACCGTGGCCTGCGCCTTGAATTAGAAATTAATCCTTGTATCAAGAATAATTATCAGGAAGGCTTCAGTAACAGTGACCTTGCAGAGTGAGCCTCTGCGGGTGTCCGTCTTCACTCTCTTTAACATTCAACAGGCGCCTCCTCTCCTGGATGTGTACTCAGGGACACCCTTTGCAATGGGACGATATAGTGGGACGAACTGCTTAATTCTTTGCACTCCACTTTCAGGGAACGGTCCCTCAGCAGCTGCAACCTAATGATCAACAATTTCTCACTTGTTTACATTCATCCTATCTAGATATCAGCTCATTCCCCATGGCAGCTCTTTGTAATTCTGCTCTTACGGTTTTGATCGACAGTCGGCCAACTCGCACTAATTAGCGGTGAATATTAGCAGCTCTCTTCTAATGCTCCTTAATGGGAGTCAATTCATTTGTTAACACTACGAGGGCACATTGAAAGGCTTTACGTGTACACACTCCCATTGAGCTTTCACATAAATCCTGTTCTTTCTCTTGTTTTATTAATTAGGAGCTGTAGCCAGTAAAAAAAAAATACACTATAGGGAGGACCAGTTGCATGTTACCTCTGGGATGCATTAAGGCTGCTTTCTGTTGTTCTTGAGTCTCGTTTTCGGAATATAAACACTTGCTATTCCGCGAAGTGTGTCTGCCACTCGATTGTCAGACAGCTAGGTCAGGTCTTTGTCAAAGCCCCAATCACTTTGGCTTATGAGAGGTCAAAGGGAGTTGTGTTAGGCTGAGTTGGAATCTCTCCCGTCTGCTTCCTCAAGTGAAGTCGCAATTTATTTTGATGTTCTGAAAATTAAATGGCCATTTCTTTGAGGCAATAGTTTATGAAAACCTTAAGGTTCTGTTTACCATGAACCACCAAGATACTAATATATTAGAATATATTTAAAAACAGATTCTTCCCGATTTATTTATCTGGTGTATTTAAGTTAAAAACTGTAAATTATAATGTTGAGATTTGTCTTGCCCTTTGATCTCCATTGAAAATATTAATTAAGGGATAATTTACTTGTGAAGAAACAACAACCACATGGCACAAATTGTTAATCCACACCTCATAAGCTGATATAAATGTATCCATTGCTACTTATATGATCATAAACATAATTATAAAAAGCAAGCAATAGTTGTCCACAGTTCACACATCAAATGTGCACCTTTTCCTCCTTAATCCAGTTTGTCATGGCCATTGCAGAAAGGAATAATAAGGCTCACCTAAAACAATCCCACAGCTCCTTCTGCACCAGTGGTGGAAGTGATGGTACATTTCCCTCAGTGTTTAAATCTGTCACAATGACCTTCAGATAATCAGATTTATAAAAATGACTGAAAATATTTTTTTAAAGTAACCTCCGGTGGGAATCAGTCCTTAGCCTCAGCATTAGCAATGAAGGTTAAATAGATTTGACTCGCTATGTCATTTCATGCTTTGATATTGAAGGTTCCTAATAGTTAAAATGCAGGCTTTTGGTTTCTCCATCAATGTGTGATGCCTCTGCTTGGCCCTGGGACTATAAAGCAGCAGTACTGATTATGGGGAAGCAGGGCAGCAGATCTATTACGTCCACCACTGAACTACCGACACATCAGACGGGCGGGCATTTCTTACCCCCCGTTTGGCATGTTTGATAGCGTGTGTGTGTACATAGACACTGCTGTGCGGAGCCGTGGCTGCATGGAGCGGCTCGCTACATGCTGCTCCCTGCAGTAGGTCCCAGTGTGGTGTACAATAATGACTTGTCAGAAATGCAGGCCTTTGAAAACAGGCATAATCCACAGAGGCTATCTGACTAAATGAATTCTAACAGGAGCCAAGCCAACCCCTTGAGACCCATGAAAAGCATAATCTATTCCACTGGTCTCTTATCAAAACTGACACGAAAAAAAGAAGCACCAAAATAGCACATGCTTGGCTGGAGGAGGATGATTTCTGTTGTAGACACGCTGCTGCCGTTTGGTACAGGATAATTATTCTTTTATATGTTATAATGATGCCTGTTTGTTTATCTGTTTTGCTTGGATAATTCTATAATCGGTTCACTTGGCTACATTGTTTTCAGCCTTTGAATATTTGAAGAATTTATTTTCTGTTGCAGAATTTACATTTGAATTATTATTAACTGGGACAGCGCTCGCATTGTTTAGCCTAGGTTTCTAGAGAAGAACAAGCCTCACTAACCAGAGGAAATTGAGTGTTTTACATGGTATCATCTCGCTTGCATTGCATCAAGATGACACAGAAGGAAATGCAATGTCACTGTGCTATTAGGTCCCACTTAGCTTGTTGGTAATAAATTGAATTTGAGGATGCTGTGACAGGACAATGTTATGGTTCCAAAGTGGCAGTACCTGTGGCAAGAGGCTGGATTGAACATTTTGTATGGGCACACAAAGACAAGCAAGCACTAGCTGTTTTGCAAGGAGCAGCTTTAAAGAGGCTGTTTGTGATAACAAATAACGGATTCCAATTAGAGTAGCAAAAGGCAAAGATTTGAGGTCACATCATCATAAATCACAAAGTGGGGGCAACCTGCTTCCAAACTCTGACTGTAAACTACCTAAACTTGTATTAGCTAGACTGCAAGGGACTGTAATGCTGTATTCAGTCATATTGTTCTGTAAAGTGAAAACTTCCAAATGGGAAAACATGTCGACATCAGCTTTTAGTCGTAATTACAAGTTGGATATATGGGATTTCGCTGGTGGGAGATATTGTATTGTGCAAGTATATGAACCCGAATAGATTATACTCAAACAAACTCTACTGCTAGAAGAATAACATGTAGATTGACTATCATTTTTCAATTCATATATGCATACATATATTTGGCATATGGGCGTTCTAAATAAAAAATAAAGTGTGTAGTAACAGCCGAAATCCAACTTGTAAGAGCAGTAACACTGGCAAACAATAAGTACAAGTCTTTTTTGCAAAAGATGGATAAAAATATATAGATTTAACTTTAAAGAACACATCCAACCCAAAATATATTAATTTGAATTACTAAGGTAGGCAGTTTTCTATGATATTGCATGATTTATGGGTGATTAAGTAATTTAAATGTCTTAAAACAGAAATAGTCATCAATCACTGCCACGTCGGGCTGCCAATAATGTGACGCAGTCCAAGAGAAATGGAGAAAGGATCCCTTGATCTCCTGCGAGGTGGTTATTGCCTTTAAGATGTAGCTGTCAGCTGTGTCAAAGGTGCCTTCCCTGTCAGATATAAGTGACGTTGAATCTGAACCCTCAGTTTGCCAGAATGACTTTCTGATGGAATCCTCAGCCCATAATAATCCTTTTCAGTCAAATAATCAGTCTTAGAATGCGAGCGAACCTAAGCTGTCAGCATTCAATTAGGCACAGATTTTGATCTCCCCTCGGCACAGCTTGTCAAGATGAATAATAAAGCCGTCAGCCCCTGAAGGTGAACGGACGGATGGAGACCTATTGTCTGGAGGATTGACAAGGGTTGATGCAACAGGCTAAAGTGAGTTAAGGCCTTCACACACTGGCGTACACACACATACATCAACACTTCTCCTCACCGCTCGTCCTCCTTCGCCCCCAGAGAGAGTATTTTTCATGCTTTCAAACCACCCTGCAGTGACAAGCCTCTGACAACCTCTGCTTACTGTGACACCTTTGTGGGTCCAGAGGAGGTTTCCACCACAATGCCTCCTTTGATGGGCGTTCTTGAGAGGAAACACACATTATTCTGCCATGAAGCAACACTTGATTGATTGGCACAGTCAAACTTTTCTGAGTGAGAGATGACATAGAAGGCTTTGACGCCGATTTATTTATTTTTTATGGAGCCCCAGATAAAAAATGTAAAATAGAAATACTTTTTAAAAAACTTTTATTTCCTATTGTGTACAATTCAGCCCCACCTTTTTAAACGTTATTTCTAGAAAAATGGTGGTGGATCCACCTGTAAAGTTACATTTCATTCCCTGGAATAATTTAAATAAAATCCAGGCCACATATTACATTTATTTCGGAAAATACGAGAAGACAATCATAATTACATTGACTTAGAGTTAAAATATCTGACTATTATGTTAAAAGCCTAATACACAAACAGAATTATCTGCATAAACTTTCCAACCTTGAATAATTTAACAATTTAAAAAAGCCGATTTTGAGCTACATTACGTTATTATTATAGGGGTTGCAACTCCTTCAGTGTGGTTTTATTTTAAAAACAACTCACCTGCTCTGAATGCAATTTCTATCATTTTTATATTACGAATTGCATTCAGGTGCTATTCTTTTGAAACGTATTATTTCCTCGAGCCTGACTTTTGTTGATTCTCTCTTCAATTTTCCTGGGCCCTTCATCCTCAGCCCTTTATCTAATGTCCTGTCCACAGAGAACCTGTAGCTGTACAGGAGTGCTGTTGTCCGTGTCAGAGGGCAGCGCCTCGCCTTCACACAGAGGCTCCGTCGGTTTCAGCTCACTGAAGCTGTGGCACTCGCCATGTGTGGCTGGGAGTCTGGATACCTGCTTCACAGCCTCTCTCTTACTGAACCCCCCTCTCCCTAAACTCTGCACGGGGACACTCACAAGGTCACTCAACCCGACACACACACACACACACACACACACACACACACACACACACACACACACACACACACACACACACACACACACACACACACACACACACACACACACACACACACTTCCACTGCTGACAACCCTTTCTGTGAAATCAGGAATTGCTATGGCCGTCGTTCACATGAGGTGAGACAAGGGTGAAATGCTAGCGTGACATCGCCAATTTGTTGTCATGGCAACTTGGAGACTTGAAAACAATAGCAGCAAAGAATCATTAAAGATTGTGTGTGTGGTAGAGAATCTGAGAAATTGAATATTGAAAACAAACTGCTGACAGCGAGTGCCTTTAGGGGCGTCAAGTGGAAGGGAGCATGTTTCTACACCACAGAATGTGAGGCAAGTACTTTGACATTTCCCCCAAACCAACATTTGATGACTTTTACCCCAAGCAGAGGACACTGCAGACATTCTGGGTGAGTTCTCCTCCTCTTTCCCCCCTCACCCACGACCGAAGCTCCCCCACCCTGCCTCAACATATTGCACCTGTTCAATTATTTAGCCGCTGCTCTGTGGTTGGGTCCTGAGCTGCAGTGAAAGCTGTACCTGCCGATTAGAGCGGGACTCGTCACCGGAGCCGGACACATATCTCCGTCCTGTCGTCGTCTGAGAGGAAGAGACGCCTTCGGCCGCATTACGCAGGAGGAAATGTCATTACCTCACTGCTGCCTTGTCATCACCAGCCTTTGGTCTCCCAGAGGCAGGGAGGATTTTTATGTGTTTGAAGGTGTGTGTGTAACTCAGTCAGATGACACAAATGCACGGGGCCTACACGGAGGTGGGGAGATTCACTCTTGGGGTTTTGGATGGCAAAACCGTTGAGCAAATTTCATTTTAATATCAGAAGTCTGAGAACAAGATATAGGTCGGATTTATTCAAATAACAGGTTCACTATCATTTATTATGAGGATATGCAAAATACCTTTTTAGTAAAAGAAAAAATGCTCAGACTGATCAATATGTATGCTAGTTTGAAACTGTAGCAATTGTAAAGAAAATGACATTTGAACAGCTATTTGTAAATCAGCTTAAATAGTAGGCTATAGTATATTAACTGACATTTCACTTGTTGATATTATCTGAAGAGTTATTTCATAGTTACTCAGGCACGAGGAGCACATATTTTCTCCCACTGGAGGGCACTGTTGAAGCAAATACAAGCCTCTAACATCCAATCTGCCATCACTGTCCAAGGGACGGTTTAACCAGAACCCTGCCTTGGTAATTTTTTTTTGGAGAGGGGGGGGGTAGTATCTTCTTAAACTGCTGTTTGTAGCAGGAACAGCTGGAGTAAGGTCTCCATTTTCCCAGCCTTTCTGTGTTTGGATGGGGCAAAAAGCTTAAGAAAAGGATTGGGGAAGGAGGGTTTGAAAGCACCCTGTAGGCGTTGCCTCTGTGTGTGTGTGTGTGTGTGTGTGTGTGTGTGTGTGTGTGTGTGTGTGTGTGTGTGAGATTCAACCTAAGAATATTTATCCTTGGAGATCCCTCGTCCAACCGACATTTTGTTTCTCGCCGGACTGTATTTACTGTGTGAATGTCTGTCCTCAATTTCAGGCATAGATATGCAAATCACACTGGAGTTATTAATCAGAGTGTCACAGGGATTATGCAAATGAATAAAAGAGTGGCGAGAGACAGAGAGAGGAAAGAGAAGAGTCTGGATTTCAGCAAACTTGTGTTGGGATTCATCAAAAGGAGATAGTTTTGTTTGAAAGGGTCGGATGGAGGCTGTGATCATCGTTCTCCTTGTTCTGACCTGACGCAGTGAAAAGGTCGTCTTTACGTCCAGAGTCGTTCCACGTGGATGATCTGGAGGCCTGTCAGAGTGATGATGAGCCTGCTGTTTCACAGGGGAGAGGCAGGCTACACGCTAATATTGATTTCCCTTTTGAATATCTCAGCCAACACTCTTGACGTGCAACAGATGTCGAGTTGACAGCTTGCACAAATATGAGAAACCTGTGTAAACATAAATGCAAAACAACAGGAATATATAATAAAGTCTAAAGAATTTTTTTTTGTTAAAGTGCCATAGCATTTTTTGGCACCACCGAGAAAGAATGCGTATAGGGCCCAACATTTTCCAAACGTAATCTTGATGCAACATTTTCATTAAATTGGATTTAGGTGTTGACTGACAGTTATTTTTGGTTTGTTATTGTAAATTATTAGTGATATACTGGGTCCTATGCTATGATGCTTTCACGTTTTAACACACATGCAGGAGGTCTTATCAACACCTACTGTATGTTGGCTTTCCAATTAACACCCATTGTTCTTGTGTTTCATTGTGAAGCCTAAATTGTGTTACAAATAAACTGCACTATTTATTGCTGTAACTTATGATATTGAAGAATATGCTGGTATAATTGATGCTTAACATACTTAATACTTTGGTTTATTCAGTGCACATTTAAAAGTTTTGGTTATCCCTCACCTGTCTCATTCTGTTGTTTTCAGTTCGAAAAATAGAAGACATACTACATTTAAAAGCTAATGAGTTAAATATTGTTCTCAATTTTCTTCACCAGTCATAGTATATGGCCATAATATGTCAAATGTGTGTAGTTTTCAGCTTGTTCTGGAGTTCTGCCTTCAAGCGGCCATGTTTCTGATGAATGACAGAAACGTTTTAGGAACAGGGTAAGTCAAAAATAATAACACTTTTACGGAACAGGTCATGGTGACAAAACAAGTCACCATTTATCCTAGCAACTTAATTTCATGTCTGCTCGATGTCTAAATAAGTAACTGTTTGCTTTCTAAATCACCATAAAAAAACAAAGCAGTCTCGATGCGACAGGGAATACTTTCTCAATTCCAATGAGGTAGAAATGTTACTTCTTTCAAAAGTAGAAAGAAAGTAATATGTCTCTGAGCTTCTGAACAGTATACCGGATGTGTGTTTCCACAAGTGATCCCTGCTTTTGAAGACCACTGCTACCCCTTAAAGCCTGATTCTACTTGTCCCTAATCTACCTGTGGGACTTTTCAGATTGGAAATAGATCACACGAGGAAAGCTGGGCTACCTGCAGTGATTCTTTCCCGCCGCGGTGGATGATTATTGGCAGGTTTCGGGGCCCTGCTGCGAAGGTTGAAGGAATGCATTTCTGCAGATGACTGTGAGGCAAGGAAAGATTGAATTC
Source organism: Notothenia coriiceps (assembly GCF_000735185.1). Classification (NCBI taxonomy): domain Eukaryota; kingdom Metazoa; phylum Chordata; class Actinopteri; order Perciformes; family Nototheniidae; genus Notothenia; species Notothenia coriiceps. The sequence goes on from NW_011355631.1 coordinate 81,690, forward strand.
TCACTGCCTTCCATCTGTGTGTGTGTGGTGGGGGAAACGGGTGAGTCTCCTAGAAATAGGCAGTGATAGATGAGGTACATGGAGGAAGACAGCTACCCCTGCTCTCCAGCCTGGCTGAATCAGGAAACTGTCTGCCAACTAAATGCCTCTCCCTCCAATCCCCCCCCCTCCCTCTCTCACGCTCTCATTATAATTTTCTCCCTTTCCTCTTGGACTCCTCTTTTCCTCTGCTTACGAATCAATCGTTTTGTTAGTGCTTACCAGACAACAGATCTTTAGTCATTATGAGATTGTGCTTTATATCACTGCTTAATGAGCACTACACCCACTGCAAGAATTCCAGGCAGCAGCTAATGGTCACGAAAGCTACACATTCTTCCACTTGCTTTTTTCCTCTGAGTGTGCTTGACTACATCTGAGTTAATAAAAAATGTTTGAATACTGTCAATTACACAACTGGATGTAATTGTTTTCTCACAAAATATTTGTATCTAGTCGAAATATATACTGCTTACATAAAAATGGATAACAATATGTTACTGGAAAACACTGCAACGCATTTCCTCTTTTTTTTGTTTATTTTATCTGTAAGTCACAAGTCTTTATTTATGTGTTGGGTGGATGGGAATCAGGAATAAGTATAAGATTATTGAGCCAGGCCAAAAGTCACCTAATGACAAGTGACAGCCATCTTTGACCATTGACCTTTAAAAAGAATCCTTTTTTTGAAACCCACTTCACCAAAGCAAATGTTGTTTTTCCGTCCTTTTCAGTTGTAGCTCTCAGGCCTCTTATTCCAGCCTGTGGATGCTTCTTTATTCATTGCTCGGATAAATGTACATGACCCCTTAAAATAACAGGAGCCGGCCCAGAGGGCACACTTGAGCGATGTGACATTCCAGCTAACCTGAGATGACTTTTAAAGAATGGATAAGTGAAAGACAGTAAAAGGATGGAAGGAAAGAATGGAGAATGACGGGTATGGCAGAATGGACACAATCAAATCATTGTAAGCAGATAGGTTAAGCAGAAAAGGTTAGAGACAAAAAATTAGACAAAATAAATGAAATGACGTCAAAAACCTTTGGAGATTCCAGCTCATGATTTGACAGCTTATTTCTTTGTCTGGAAGAAGGGCTTGTGTGTGCACACACTTAACATTCCCCCTAAAATAGTTTGATCTTTTCACAGTAATTGAGACGTACACACTTGACGGCGCATCATTCTATAAAAACCTAAGTGCAGTGTTGGAATTTGCATGCAGCGACGGCAAGGTCTTCTGTCAAACACACAGACGAGCACTCATCAAGGATTCTGTATTTAATCAGTGGAAGTTAATGCTTTACAAACAGTCTCTGGAAAATGTTAAGCAGAGTTCCTAATTAGCTGATCGTGAAGTCATAATCACTTCAGATATAAATTATGCTGAAGGTATTTCAGTGGGCTAATGACCTGCATCGGTCCTCACAGTCTGCCTCTTCTACTAAGCTGTCATGGTCAAAGAGGAGCAATAAATGCCACTTGATCTGTCCTAACCTCTTTCTATGTGGCTCTGTGGGTAAGTACCTTCAACTAATATGATATGTTCACGAATCAAAAAAGCTCATAGCTCGTTGTCATTTGGATATTTAATGCCTGCTCTACTCAACGCTATACCAAATGTAAGTACATTTAGACGTTTGTTGTATTTGTCATTATTTGTACGATGCTTGGGCAATACTGTTTGTCATTAAGGTAATGTCAATAAAGCTTTTTGAATTGTGGTGTGATGTGTTTGATTGATTTAGTATTGCCATATTTTTTGTATTTTGATCTAGAATTTAGCATATAGAATGCATTGAGCACCTAATGATAAAAGATAATATGATAATCACACAATTATTACACAGTGTGGTTTTCATGTGTTAACAAAAAGTAAACATTTTGCCTAGTTAATAACAATAATCACCAGATTACATTATGTTCCAGGGTCCTATAGGTGCCCACTGGCCTAGCCTACTTGGATGTTCAGTAAGGTGCAAAAGTACTCGAGTAAATGTACTAAGTTCAACCACTGTCCACAGTTAACGCTAGCATTAATGGCAGAGGTGGGAGAAGTCAGATCTTGTACTTGAGTAAAAGTAAGTACCAGAGGGTAGGAATACTCTGTTACAAGTAAAAGTCCTGCAATCAAAATGTTACTCAAGTAAAAGTACAAGAGTATTAGTATCAAAGATTACTTAAAATACCAAAAGTAAAAGTAACCATTATGCAGATTTTTTTTTTTATAGTGGTTGATGTATTGATGTGTTTATCATAAAGGTGGAACTAATTTGAATTACCTAATTTATTGCTGTGTAGAATGTAAACTTATTCCAGGTGTAACTAAAGTCTAATTTAAGTGTTGATGATATTGTTTATCATTAATCTATATCTGCAAAGTAACTAAATGTACCACATAAATATAGTGGAGTATAAGTACAATATTTAGCTCTGAATTGTAGAATTACAAAGTAACATAAAATGGTTATACACCCAAGTAAAGTATAAGTACCTCAAAATTGTAGGCTACTTAAGTACAGTACTTGAGTAAATGTAGGCTTACTGAGTTACTTCCCACCTCTGATTAATTATACCGTAATTAATTGTATTACTTTTCTCACCTGTGCGTCTTCGGATAGCCCCGCCTACACCTGATGACGTCAAAGCAAGTGGCGGACTTTTCGAACATGAGTTGAGAAGAAACTACTTTCTGTCTGCGTTTTTCTGGCTAGCTAAACAAGACGTTGTTCTCTATAGACAAGTAAGTAATTCATATGCATTTTAATTAGGCTGTCTTCTTGCCTTTAAAAAAGCAATGGCTATTTCCTTCTTAATAGGTGCTTATTAATCCTTAATTAGGTTTAATATATTACCAAAACATGGCGGCTCTTAGCGTTTTCTTTTGCTGAGTGTGTTGTGCAGTGTTAGCATTGGAACCAGGCTAACATTACTGTTTATTTATTTGTATGTTGAGTTTAGTTTAAAAGCTGGAAACTTGCCTTTTGTACTAGGCTATTAGCATTTGTTGCTACGGTTTTATATTTTAGTGGGCTAAAGCTAAAGCAAGGCTGTTGCTGATTGTTTGCTAATTGTTTACAGCTGTGGCTAATTGTTTACAGTGGCAGTCTCTCAAGGAAGATGTCAGATAGAAGGAATGACACCGGCTGCTACCAGGCATACTTGTCAACCCTCCCGATTTTCGCGGGAGACTCCCGATTTCATTGCCCTCTCCCGGTTTCCTCCCGGGGTCATATTCTCCCGCATTTCTCCCGATTTCTGACAAAATCAGATTTACACACGACTGTTTCCACTCGGACTTTAATACAGCTACACCATTGTTTGGTTTCCATGGTAACACGTCTCTTTAGTAGCGCGCGCAACTCAAAGTCTGAGAGGGTGAGGCAGATATTCACAGAAAACAGAACAAGAATCGACAACTGCTCTACTCTCTGCTCACTCCTTTCCTGTAAAATACAGGTCCAGCCCACACATATGCTCCATCAAGGACGGTGCTACAGGCCGCAAGTCAGTGCACTTACAACTACGATAAGCATGTTAATTTTGCATTTTGAAATGCTCCCGATTTCTTAAGTGCACTGACTTGCGGCCTGTAGCACCGTCCTTGATGGAGCATATGTNAAAAGCTCTAGCACGGAGCTTGAACCGGAGATGCGTCGGTGTGAATGAGGTCTGATAGCTGCTCATCTCAGCTTTTGTGGCGCTTCAAAGATGTGCAAAAAGAAACGCTGTTGTGTGTGAGGGCACATCAATACAGAGTTGGTCAAATAGATGTGTTTATTATTTGAATGAACTGTGTTTCAACACTGCAGTATAAAAAGGGCCTATGTTAAACACTACGTGTATGTTTTACAAGCTGGACAGAGCTTACTACAATATTAAAAACCAAATAAATAGTTACTCTTCTACTTATCTATATCTGTCGTAAGTTGTGTTAAATTGTATTGACTTAGTAGTAGTGGTTTGGGGATGACTTGGTGCATTTCAAATATAAAAAAACACTGATTGTAGCATAATTACTACCTACTGACAGATTACCTTTATAAAACACCTGGTCAAATGGATCCACATTGCTCAAATCTACATCGTACTAATCAATGGTCTTTAAATAAAGCCTTTAAGTGAGATTTGAATATCCATGAATCCACTTCTCTATTACTGTGCACAACAAATAAATAGTTTGATGCATATGGTGTGTGAAACAAACACTCTGATCCCTTCAGTCACCACCATCCTCCCCCCCACAGGTCGTCATTCAGCTGCTGTTGACGCCCAACACCATGTTTATAGAAGCTATAAAAATGAAAATAACTGTATGAATTCCCACTTCCTTTGTTACTTTCATTTGATGGGGTACATTGTGTAAAATAAAGGCAAAGGTACCATACAGTGCGTCATGTTGTAAGATTAAGATGATATCATAGTCATCCGCCTGACAGCCTCCCTGCCTTGTCTGACTATAATAGAGAGCTTGTTCTTGGAAAAGGGAAAGAGTTCATTCCAAAGATTAATTGGTTTGAGAGAAAGGCACCATGTTTCTGAGTTCAAGGTATGACATTTAGAGCCAACAAGGGAGTGAACTTCATTATTAAGATTTATGAAAATGATTCAGGTAGAAAATTCCATTCACCCTTCCTATTATTAATTCCATCTTAAAAAGCCAATTGAATTAAGTGGTGCATTATTCTCTGTAATTATCATGTCCATATTAGGTCTTTTAAAAGTGACTGATGCCGGATAAAAGAGATGCGGAACACAAAGCGAACCAATGGAAATGAATCCGCTTTGTACTGATAACTCTTTGTTGTTCGAGTAATGCCACATAAAAGAGAAAGAGAAAGGAAGCTCAGAGTATAGAGTTGTCTTCCTCAGCACAGTCTCGTTTGTTTCTGTAAAGCCAGCGCTGCCCATTAGTACACAGGGGAGATGAGGAGATATTGAACCATTATTGATTTCACACTAGGAAAGTCTTGTGATTTATATATATTGTCCTTTTCCAAGGTAAGCAACCAATACGAATCGGAATTGCTGAATTCTATACTTTTGTCTTTGTAATTATGACAGTTTATCCTTTCCTTACTTTTGAACATCACATTTCAGCAGTGGCCCGAAGAAAAGGACACGTTTTTATCTTGTAGATCACGTTCTATAGCATGTGCAAAAGCTCTCCTACGTGCAGTATGTGTAGTCCAAGCAGCTGTATCAAGTCCCTTGATCTAACATTAAAACAGTTGGTAGCGGTGACTCGTCAAGAACTGTAGCAATACACCATTAAAAGGAGGAAAAGAAGAGAACTTGCTAATATACTCAGAATACTCAACAAATTGATGTTTAATCAGGAATTAAATAAACTGCAAGGAAGGACAACTGTGTTTTCGAGATACTTCCACATTTAGATATCTAATTCTGGTGTAAATGTAAAGTCTTCTACAAACCTTGTTGCTATGTCTCAGTGAATCACATAACAGGAGAACATGTATTTACACAGTCTGCAGCTACATATTTTCATTGGTACAGCATTGTTACTTTTAGTTTCTGTAATGTGTGACTGAAAAATTCCTGATATGGCGCTTTTAGAAAAATTAAATATGCTTCCCATAAATGTAATGTTTAAGATTGAACCTACATTGCCTAAATGCTTTTGCAAATGAACTTGTATGACAAACTTTACAAAAAATTGCAAGCGTTCATGCAACCAGCAACTGTCTCTTGACATTAAAACTAAGTATCATCATTTCTTCAAGACTGACTGTGAATGATAATGTTTCGGGATGTTAAAAGCGCAAGCCATCATTATTTTCTGTCAGACCCTGTTCATGAAAGAAGCCAAAATCAACTTAGATTTATTTTGGACCATATTTGCCTTAATTTGCCATCTGTGCTTGTGTAGAAGGGGGAGCCTGGACTCGGATGAGAGCATCTACAACTCTTCCTCAAAATCCTGCTTTCAAAGTCCTGGAAGGCCCAGAGAGGACTGACATGTGGGGGGTTTGATGTGCAAGCAGTTTCCATTCATACAAAAGCCAGCAAGTCTTCTCTTGCGGGTTGCTTTCTCTCTCTGACTCAACTGTTGTTTAATTTAACAGTTGATATCTATGTAATCACTGATCATTCATCAGTTTCACATTTAGACCAGAAACATTTTATGCATCATTTAGCAATGGCTTTATAATCAGCAGCTAAAGACTTTTTTCTTTAAGTGATTTTAAATGGAAAATCGCTTTAAACCGCATTATCACATTTCCATCCGACACACACAAACACCAGCACACAAAGAAAAGGCATTGACAAAAGGTCTGTGCTGAAGAATTGACCGGTCTCTATTTTGGAGTTTCAAGGTGAGCACTGTCGTGAAGACATCAGGTTTCTTATTACTTGGCTTAACAGGCTCCCTTATTAAGGATTCTGGTTGGACGCATCTTCTCCGAGAATCCTAATTAGTGTGACTTTAACAAAAGAGGGAGGATTGTGCCATCTGCCTCACATAACGAGGATTCTGCACTAATTAAAAACACCTAGGAGAGCAGTTAGGAAGTAATACCTGGTTAGGTTTTAAGGTTAGGGAGATTTAATGAACAAGAAAATGAGAAATACTGCTATAAGTTCCTCTTTCAGAATGGCAGCCATTGTATTTACAGTATAGGGAAACTTATGTGCATGAATAAACATGTTTCCTTCTCCTATTAGGTTGTTAGATACCTTTAATTGATGATGGAATCATTCCTGTGGCATGATAGATATAAATAATATATATATAAATACTGATATATATTAAAGTACATTCAGTAATATATTTACACAATATCTGGTTAAAGGAAAGTCACTTACAAGGATGCAAGGATAATGTACTGTCACTTAAAACACCATAAATCATATCATTTGCTAGTTAATGGTTACAATTGTCCTATATTTAAACTCAATTCAGATTACAGGTGTTTCATTCGCCTGGACTGTATATGGTAATTATGGCATATTCTACTTCTTCTATACAACTCAATAGAGCGGTGTAATCAATAACTCAAGAATAACACTTAAGTACATCTACTGGTCGCATCTTCAAGTTGTCAAACATTCCCTTTACAACTATTTGTAACCATCCAAATAAGTATGCATGTATAAATGTCTTATAATGAAATGAACTGGCCTCAGAATGCAGGCTTCAACTCAGTGAGGAGCCCAGAGAATGTCTCTAAGTCTTTAATTGATAATTCAGGCCAAAAACGGTTCCAGTTGAACAGATAATTAGTTAGAAATGAATTTGTCCCAGAGTGTTTAATCCTCTCTGCATGTCAAGATAAGGTAAAAAAAAGGGTTGATAACTGTCGGGCCACAACGGCGTCCAATTTCACGCCAATTCTAAGTGTAATAAGATGAAAGGATGGGAAATAAATCTGACCGTTAGGTGTTTTATGTAAGGTACACAGGAGCATTTGGTACACTGTGCTATTGTAAGCGCCCTGACTTTAAACTACTGATTTACATATTGCCATAACTATTAAAATATTATAATAGCTGTCATGTTCAAAGGCACTTTTCTTTGAGTAATATTTTATACTGGCTTAAAGCTACATACATGGCTGTGTCCAACACACTCAAAGAGTCACACACACAAAGAGATAAATATATCATCCCTACCAAACACTGCAAATGCCCTCCAGACGCAGGTTTCATTTGAGCACATTCATTACCTTTTAATTGCCTCTAAATTGCAATGTGACCCATCACATCAATAATACTATCTTCGTAAGAGGAGGAATGAACCTCAGCGGGTTACACTCTGTATGCATGTGAGTCGGTGTTTGTGTGAATGTATGCATTCAAATAATTGTAAGTTTGATGTCTGTGTTTGGTATGTCATATAGAGCGGTTTATTTGTGGAGAAGAGAGGACAATGTGTGCAGCTGATGCTTTGTGCCCTCAGCTGGAGTCGTCAGCTAGTTTTTAAAGGAGTGGATATTACCACGATGAAGGTGAATCAAAATGTGTTTCAATTTAATCCCTTCTGATTACACACCGTTGTGCCCTACCTAAGCTTGCCAGTAATGCTGGTCTTATACATTTCCCCTGACCTTCAGTCCGTACAGAGGTGGCACCCTGCTGGCTGAAACCCTTGTACAAGAACATTTGATTAAAACAGCGTTACCAATCATCAGAAATCTACCAATATCAGATTCCTAACAGAATGCCAGAGAATATGATAAGTTGAACCCAGAGAACTTTGCCAGGGTTTGCACTGAGTAGAGTCGCACTGAAAATAAACAAACAGCTCTCTCTCTCTGGGTGGTGCAGGAAGCTGTGCAGCGACATGGTAATTCCACATGAGCAGGTCTCTGATATACAACTTAACCTGAACTCTCTGGGTACCAAACAGTTCAAGTCTTCAAATCTAAGCTTGCTAATGTTGGAAAGGGAATTGTTGTATGGAGTAATACTACTAAATATTGCAGGTACTAACACTGCTAGTATTGTCTAAACTACTTCTACAGCTCGACAAATGAATTATGAATCATATAACGAATAATGTATTAATACTTAGGTCTATTAGTGCAACTTTCACCAAAATACTGCTACTCCTACTTCTGCTATTACACTAACAAAAATAAGGCTCCCATTTCTATTGCTCTTAGTAAAGCGATAACTCCAAATGTCAATAGTCCTGATACAATCCAAAAGTATTTTATGGGATATTTGTATCAATATTCCAGATAATATGCACAAGAAAAACAGTGAAATCAGTCTTCAGTAGTTAACTTATCACACTTTGACTAGACAGGTTGACGAAAGCACCGACAAATATTCCATATAATAGAGTGGTGTTTTTAGGAGGTATATAGTAAAGGAAAATAAAGCAAACTCATGGTAGAAGTGTTACTACTCAGCTGTTTCAATCCACCAGGCTCAATATCATCTTAACTGCACCAATCAGACTAAACACAAAAAACATGCTGCTGCATTTAAAGCTGTAATTTTGCATATTGATGGCCATAAATGGTAGTAAAAGGCAAGAGTTGTCATTTGATTTGAATGTATTTACTTAATTTATTTAAAAGCCAGTAATCCTTTAAGCAGACAGCTATAAACTGCACATCACACACTCAGATTTGCCATCCTTGTTAAACTGTGACCAAAGAGGCAAAACATGAAATGGTATTCAGCCCAGACTCTGCTGTTTAGGAGACACTTTGGATCTCCCTCTGAAGTTGTGATTCATCATTTCTTCCGGGAGAAGTGTTCATACTTAACAGCAAAATGTAATCTAGGCAACAGTGAATTCTTAGTGTTTCCATTACTGGGAACAGGACAATCCTCTCCGAGGCAATATATTATATATCATTCTAATCATGGGAGTTACTCACCCTCATTATCTCAAAGCCTCATGGAATACACTTGGCCAACAGTTGCCTAAACATTCAACAGAGTACAAAACAAACCATTGCATGCCTCTAATCTGCAATGGACAGCAAGATGAACTTGAACCACGGATGTTTAAAATTGTTTGTATGCACTCAATGACTATTTTCCATTATGTGATAGGCTCATATTTAGACGTGATATGTTCTAATTGTACCATTTATGATGTAAGATTCTTGGCATGTTGCGAGTAGGATAAAACATGCTAACAAGCATGTGACACCCTTTCACACAAGTAGATATTAACTGCCTCCGATATAAGTCCTCGTGCACCAATTCAACAACACTGAGATCTAGAAACAAAGCTCAAAGTCAAGAGAAACAGAAAACATATCTTCCAGCAGCATCCAATCAGACCTCTATTTTTACAGCCAAACGTGGCACTAAGTTGACAGTTCCTCTACAAATTCCCTCAAATCAAGCCCCATGCAGTCACACACCAGAAAGACCCTTTGCACTCTTGCCATGTTGTTCATTACAGCGATGCACACCTGTGCTGTGAGCTGCATATCTGCGTTGCGATTACCTTTGTGTATTGATAGGCACAGAATTAATTAAAGTTTAACATAGCCTTGTCTGAAAATATGAAGGTGTGAGGTGTTGTTAACAGCAGATCAAGGCCGGAGCACCATTCCTCCATCTGAGCAAAGGACTCTTAACTGTAAGGGAGCAATTAAGTGGGAGAACAGTGTTACCTGATAGTGAGGGTCTTCAGGGAAATACTGAGGTAAGCTACATTTATCTTTTTCACATAGACTGTCAGCACTCATATGTCAGACTGACCTGACACTGAGGGCTATATGTGCACTGCACCTTCCACTCGATTTGCACTAATAGTTTGAGTGGAAATCAGGCAGTCAAAAATGATTACAGTGATACTGAATTGATAAAATAATAGATTCCAATACATTACATGCATATCAAGTTGATACATTGTTTGGGAATAACGACATTTTAAAATGTTTTCAATATTCTCCCTTCATAAAGATTTGTAAAAAAAAATCATGCAAAATGAGAAACAGATGGAATTGCATAATAAGATGTGCAAACAAAGTACAAGCCAACAGAAGTTCAGACTGCAGCAGGTGGGAGACATGCATGGCGGTTATCCAGCTGCTTTCTCACTAGATTGCTAAAGCCAAGGAGGCCAAGTACACACTAGAAATGTTTAATCAAAAGGTAAAATCAAAAGACCAAATCGCCATAGTAACTCGTTTCAGATAAGGTTTGACACCATAACCGGTTCATATGTTTAGGAACTCTTCTTCTAGATTTCCCTCAAAATGTCAGCCGATTGACCGTTTCCCTCTGTCAAGTCATTCCATGAAAACCACTCTTATTAAACTAATAATAATGAATGTATGATCTGCCATAGTGTGTGACACACAGATGTGCATACATTCTGAAATGTTCTAATAATGCTTGTATTAATCGCAAAAACCTGGTCTGTTGAATCAACTTTTCCTTTCACAGAATTATCCAAAACGACTGCCCATGTGAAATAGCTGGCTTTAAATGATTAACCTCATGCTAATAGTAATTTCCCACAATCACTTCGTAAGACCTGCAATTTCCAGACGGCTCATAAAGGATAAAAATAAATTGGAAAGGCATCCATTTTAATGCAAGATAATACCTCTGCAGTACTTTGAAATCCAAGAATCAAAAGTCACCCACGGAAGCCACGTCACATGTAGTGATTTAATTTCTTCAGTCCACTTAGCTCAAGCTCTCCTCTAGGAGCTGATTACAAGTCCAAGGAAGGACTTTTCTTTCTTGGAGCAAGTAAAGGCCACTGCCCTGGTGATCTGTGAGGAAGTGGACTCATCAAAGCCTCCGAAGCACTTTGAAGGAGACTTGTTCCGTCCATCCCAATCCCCTGCAAGATACAGTGCTCAACACAAGATAAAAAGAAGTAGTTTGAATAACCTCTGTCCTCTATGAAACACGGAACACTGGGTGGAGGTAGGAATTAAGGTATTTAGATCAATAGAGATCTGCAAATGTATCTATATCTGTTATACACAAGTAGAATAATCAGAACTAGTTCAGTTGATAAAAAGTGGGTGATTTCCTTCTGAGATTACTTCACAGCAAATGTTGAGAATTTAAGATGGCATAACCGTGTACACATCCTGCCCCATGTGGAGGTGTTGATCACCTTAGCATGTAGCTAGTATGTTATTTATTCTTGTCAGGCCCTCGTCAATTAATTACTGCATCAGCCTCTGTTTCACTTAATCACTCCAGGCACTGCTGTTTCTCTATAATCCTCCACTCTTATAGTTACTCTGAAGTCATCATTTGACTTTCTTTACCTCTGTCTGAACTATAGTTAGCTATAGCTCACTGGATATTTATGGTACTTACAAGATAGTCTTGAAAGACCCCCCTCCCCTCACTAAGACACACTCACACTGCCACCATGAGTAAGTAAGCATCTGAATATTTTATTCATCTAGCATCCTTTTCATCATCGAAGTCTGAAAAAAGATGCATTGCCGGAATCAGGAATCATCCATGATCCTGGAAGAGTGATAAAAAGGGGGCTATATATAGATGATGAATTACGATCCCAGAGAAAAACAGCTTTCTGAATATTTCATGGGAAAGACTTTTACTTCTCTCGTGGACAGTAAGAAGAATTCCATTCATTCTTCAAGAAAAAGTTCCAATATAGATTAGTTAATTACTTTATCATTCTTGTAATGTGCCTTCTATAGATTAGTTTACTCAACAGAGACATAATGTAAGTCACACACAAACCCACACACACATGTTTTTTTGAGTTTCTGGGCATGTCCCTCAAGTTAAAGTCTTCACTTTGTGGATTGAAATGGCTGGGAGTTTCAGTCAAAACATCAAAAGCAAACAGGTGTTTATAAATCTGCTGCCTCTTGGCTCAGTGCCTAATTTCCATAAAATGATGCATTAACATTTTCACTGAATATGCAGCCCTCTTTACAAGCACTCGCTTGGTCGCTCTTGTTAGTCATTCAAATGAAATTATAAAAAATTCAGAACGGCAGTGCGTCCAAGACACAGTGCAGTGTCCTACACGAAGGCAGCATATGGTTTTGGGAATACCGCTCATTCAAGTGGTTGATTGATTGGTGCGCCAATGCCATCCATCTGTCAATCACGCTTTTGCTCCATTGAATGAGACCACCAGACTCAAAACAATTGCAAATATTAATATTCATGACAGGCCCATGTTTTTCCTATAATGTCTTTCTCATGTTGTGTTTGTTCTCTACCGCACTGTCTTATGTGAATGTAAGAATAACTTAGTTTGACTCTTTTGTACTGCAAGCTTATTCTATGATAGTGACTTGTTACAATTCAATTTTAATTTATCCAAGTTTGCTCATTTTTACTGCACCAATGGGGCCAATATTTTTTGTCTGCACCATTGCAAGGGTGGAGAGGATAGCTGCACAGGAACACAAGCCTGTTATTCACACGATCTCTGCAGTAATGCCTGCTAGTGCACACAGCATGGCATGAAGCTACCTGTGACAGCAAAAAAAATGCTCTCTGTCAGCTCCCATGATTACAGAGTACTGCAATTACACAGCCCCCTGTCCTGTGTAATGCTTTCTCTGCAGCCCTGTTAAGAGCCAGCTCAACTGCAAGATACAATAAAGAACAGTTGACAAACATGGAGCCTTGTCTCCTCACAGGTGGATACCGCTGCAGGGGCTGTTTGATTGAAACAGCTCCCAATTTCCACCCAAACACCCCCTGTTACTCTTGTATTATCTGCCCCCTCCATCGTGAACATAAGAGCCACGCACAGGCTTTGATGACGGTATGCGGTAAACGATTAATGTCCACTTCCCCCGTCATTCTGGTGTAATTACGGTCACCTCATCTCGCACTCATTTTCTGTGGGAAATCTGCAATTTCATAAATAAAATCAAGCCCTCCAAAAGGCTGCATTTCTTGCCAGTTAGTGATTAAGTATTACTCAAGAGGCATTTACAATGATCCACACAGGATTTATTGCACTCCAGCAGCATGAAAGCCAAATGGCTGCGTTCTGTGTAAGAATTGACTGAGAGGAAACACAAATTTGAAAAAGGAAATGACCATATTTAGAAAAATGATAAGTTTCTCAAAAATATCAAAGGAAACGCCAAACACTAATAAATGCGATTTCAATGGCTGGTCACTTTATCATCAATTAATACTGATTTATAGAGATGACATGAATCAATAGGTATTGAGAAAGGGCCTTGATGTCAGCTCTGGGAGAAGTTGATAGAAAAATGGTAGGACTAACTATTCAAAAATGTGTGTAATAGGTGACCGTTTATTCACACACACAATGAAAAATATAAGTCTTTGAATACTGTGTGGCTTTTGACAAAATTCGTTCATGTCTACAAACACAGAATTGAAAAAGCAAAATAACATTTCAAAGATGTTATTGGTCCTTAATGTCACAAAGAGACTGCTCAGTGTTTAAGTGTACCACAGTTAAACTCAATAGAAAGCTTTTAAAATGTCTAGGTGCATTTTTGTTGTTTACAATTGCCCCCATGATTCTACTTTTTTCTCAGTGCCTTAAGGTTCTACTGCTTGATAGCATAAAAATGCCAAGAACATTTGGATGGAAAAGTACTGTTGCCTGGAATGGTAAACACGGGAATAGCCGCAAGAGCTGTAAAGACAAATGTTATCCATCACATTGATTAAACTCCTCTTAGCTGCTGTCCTTTGCCAAGTAAGTTTGTGTGAACGGCTGTGGTGCTAAAAGCAGTCCCATGGAGAGTTAGTGGATTAATTAGAATTGTACCAAATGGCCAGTCTTGTGGAAGTCAATCTGCTCCCGGTTATATAACGTCACCTTTCCTCCTGTGCCCCCGGTGTCTGGTGATTGCTGTAATGTCTTAATGTAATTTGCTAAATTGTCTATTTCAGTACCCAATGGACCTGTCAATAAGGTCAAGAGAAAAAGTAGCCTCCCCTGCATGGTATTGTTTGTCCTTGGAAATCATTCAGCTGACTCCAACAAGTAAATGCAGAACCAATGTTCACCCTGGTCTTCCTCCTCATTTTGTCACTGAGCACTGGGGAATTGGTACCAGAGGGGCTTGCCGTCAAACTCAGCCTTTTTCTCATTGTTCACACACTAACTGGCCACTACTAAAAAGCGTGATCAACGACGACAAAGACAAACCACATGATACAAACATCGTTTTACTATTGAATCAAATGCATTGATAGCAATGGCACTGGTTGCAACAATACACTAGATATTTTACCCAATAGACAGAACATAAACATCTTGTTGTAGATAGCAGTAGGTAAGACACCATCTATAGATCTCCTCCTATGCAAGTCTCTGCCAAGCCCCCTTCTGACCCATTCCCTCGGCTTTTTATTTTCACAACAATATCATCTTACTTTATTATTAACAAGAGCAACAGCAAAACCACCAAATGAAGCTCAGCGCAAGTTCTTTCAGGAAGACTGGGTAATGGTATATACATTCACTCCGCAGCTGCATATAATCAGCTCATCACGGGCGTTGTCTATAACCTATTACATTCACCTCATTCTCCAGCAGCCAATCACCGTGCTGCAGCCAAACTTTAAAATGGTTCTCCTCTCTCCTGCAGTCAGCTGTGATTTCAGGTTGTCATGCGCCGCCCGCCTCCTCCCCATCCACCTCCTTTCATCATATCCAGAGCCAGGAGAGTTAATCCAAAGACCTCATCACACCTCCTCTTCATCCCATCTCCTCATCAAATCCAGATCTTCAGCATCATCACCAGTGTCTAGACCCCAGGGGGTTCCCTATATGCTCACGGCTGCATTTCCCCCTTTAGATATACCATTTCAGGATCGGGGTCTAATCGCCATATGACATGTGTCAATAAATGTTCTTTAAACTAAATGAAGTCTCTCTCCTGATTGAAGTGGAATCATTAAGCATTTCAAAATACTGTGGAGAAGGGGGTAATTGGGACCATGTTGAAATTTCAATTCAAGCACATTTTGTCACCTACAGCAAAGCAAGAAATCTGACCAAAATTCAGACCACTTTGAAATCTCTGGCCAGGTAATTGTTGACTCATTGTTGTGATCTACAATCCTATCAAAATGGTATGGTCACGGTGTTCAATTGTGGACGGAAAATCACATTAACTGACCCCTTAAGCTATTTTCTTTTCTATTTACCTTCAAGAGGTTTGCTGAGCATGCAGCTTTAATTCAGAGACACACACACACACACACACACACACACACACACACACACACACACACACACACACACACACACACACACACACACGTTTATAGTTAAGCACATTTACCCTTCTAAAACGCCCGAATTCCAAAACAAAAGTAATACCAACTCTATGGCAGGCAATTAGATGTACAAAGTTCTGATATAGCACGCAAGCCATTTTTGGAACAAGTTCTATAGTGGCAT
The DNA here is from genome assembly GCF_000735185.1 of Notothenia coriiceps. Classification (NCBI taxonomy): domain Eukaryota; kingdom Metazoa; phylum Chordata; class Actinopteri; order Perciformes; family Nototheniidae; genus Notothenia; species Notothenia coriiceps. The sequence continues at coordinate 97,585 of NW_011355631.1, forward strand.
GCAATCAGCTGCTGTTAATTCATCTTATTCATATTATTCGGGAAGGGTTCAAAGAAAAGATTTCCTTTACACGATTAGTCTTCACTGGGTGTGCCAACTCTATGCTAGTATTCCAAAGGCACATCTTATCGCAACCCCAATCTCCATCTTAAGTGCCCTCCGGTTACATTCATATTGAATTAGCTCACATCAAAGCTATTTCACACGACAAGCCTTTTAAGATTAAATGCTCCTTTAATTCTCTGATTACAAACAATTGACTCCATTGGAAGGCTGTTACCTAGATCAAAAATGATAAATAACCTATTTATCACTGAAAGGACATTATATGAAAACAATACATTCAAGTAGAATGAAAGCTGGAGATGAGAGCAGGCTGAGTGCACTGTGACTCAAATAATTGAATTTAATTAAGAACTTCAGAGTTACCATTTAATGCAGGCAGCAAAGTTCCATCAGATGTTCCATCAGATGCAATGTGTCATAGATTTTAAGCACACTACAAAAGGTTTCAGGAAACTGCTTTGTTGATGTTCTTCTGTAAAAAACTACCTACTGTAGAAATGACAGTAGGAGGCATCTAACATCCTAGTCGAGCAAAAACAAACACGGCACCAAGGAAGCGCCAGCATCAAAGAAGAAAGCCGAGCTAGGAACCCCGGTTTTGATTTATGATTTTAAAAGTAAAGGGTTTATAGAAAATCATGGGCTAAATGCCCTTCTCAAAAGTCTCTAATTGTATTAGCTGCCTGTGAGAAACAAACACAGATGGATGCTAACATGACTGTCAGTGTTGTCTTAAGAAGATGGATCACTGAGCTGTCTAATCAGCGGTTTGGTATGAGCCTTGAATATTTGTCAGAGCTGGTTATACCACGAGTCACTTGGACAGTCGGCATCAGTTGTTCTAGGCATTCAGTGAGATTGATTCATTCTGTGGGAGAATTGGGCTTCACCATTCACCTAATGTTGATAGATGTGACAGTTTTGGGAAAGCCGAAGAACAGATTATTATGAATGAATATGTGTCTGATGCTACCTTTATCGCAGACTGACGAGTGAACCATTTGCATAGATACACCTAGAGAACAAAAACGTACTTTGGATTAGCTATTGTACCATAGAATGCCCCATCTCCCTTAGTTATTCTCCTCCCCCTTGTCATTAAGCTGCCAATCAGAGTTAGGGAGGGGCTTGGGATCCAATAAATCAAGCTGATTGGGAGTGTCAGGAAGTAGCTGCTATAAGCAGCCAGAGGTTGCGCCTGTTGCAAACACCATTTACCCGACACAGCATGTTTAGCCAGCATGATAATTAGAGCAAAGTCCTTGCTCATCTCCTCTCTTAAGCTTCAGTCTCAATGTAATTCAAACTGCAATCGGCAAAGACTAGGGTTTTCTAAAATGTGTTTCAAATGCCAACACTGACAGTATACTCTGATATTTTCAGTTCAGTTTTTACTAAAAGAGATATTCAAACTGACAATACTAAAGTTTGTGCCAGTAGTGAATACGTTAATATCCTGCATCTTTCAAACACTGCTTACATTACTGAACTATTACTCAAGATGTGTATTGATATCCTGACTAAACTAGATCGTATTAACGTACTGGCTGAAGTATTGTCTTTTCCTGCCTTAGAGTAAAAAAGTACTTTTCTGATTAAAATGACTGTCATAGTTGTTATATTATAAGCCTTTACCCATTTAATCATTATAACCACCTAAGTGATGATTATTTATAAAACTCTTATTTGTAATATATACAGTATTTTGTGAAAGCACCGATAGTCAACCTAACAATATTGTTGCATTTTTCAATATTAAGGTTTTTTCAGGCCTTACCTAGCAAAGAAAGAAAATAACAAGGTCAATAAAATAGCATAATAACGTTCAGAGAGTATCTTATTTCTTGCTCAGATCAGACCCATGGCTTTTAGTGCAATATATCGGTCATAAAACTACATTCCTTATATTCTGAAATTCTGAAATGTGGCTGAAGAAGACGTCACAAAGGAGTGTGGTTGGAGAGGGCAGTGAACTCTTCACTGCATGCTGCTAGACAGAGGGTTACTCGGTTAAAATGCAGAGGAACAAACGGTACCAAAGAGAGTGCAGTACTGAAGTTGTTGTCAGTTGGTGTGCTGCAGGAGCCGATTGTTGAGAAAGGTCAAGCTGACACCAAATCCACACAAAATAATCACACATAAGCTACGTCGTTCAAAACACCACATGCACGCAGCCAATGTGCCCTGATCAATTTAAAAAACACCCTGCACATGTCCAATCGATCATGTTAAACAGAGACTCGACTAAAGTTAAAGTTAGTCGCTATGACCAGGGCAGTGTTGCACAAAGACATGAAATTCCAGATTTATTTTTGCAAGTTTGCCACGATTTGACAGGATTGCAGACATAGTGCCCGGATGCTCTGATGGGTATAAAGATGTGCAGAAGAAAAAATGTCTTCATTCCAAAAGAAGCAGCATGCATAGGCCTACCCCTGTATTGCTTTTGCATTACTTATGTATAGTTTATATATAGTATATAGGATCTGATAAAGCTGCACAAAATAGGTTCATAGATGAAATAATGCTAAATGTTTTGTCTTAAGCACTAGATGTTGATTTCCTAACACAGGTACTTCCAACAGTAATAGAAGTTATGAGCAGAGAACAGAGCCAGAGAGAGAGAGAGAGAGAGCAGGTCTGCATTGATTACCAGAGTAGCCAGCTCGAGTAGAGAATGTGACCCAAGCCCCTAAGCCATCTCTCCATCAGCCCCCCCACCCTTAGCTAAACCAGTGCTGTCTGTCTCCCTGAGCTGTCAATAGAGCCTGATGGGCCTTTTAGACACTTATCAATATTTAACCAGCCTAGCCGATTGACTCAGCAATTACTCCCTAATTGATTTGAGATTGATTATCATCAGCACTATAATGGCACTGTCGGTCAGATGCAAGTGCTGATAAAAATCCCTGGTGTAAATTAAATGCCATTTTCATGCAACTAGTGTGTAAAATAAAGGGTGTGTGTGAGTCTGAATAATGTACCATCTCAGAGTAGAAATCTTCAGACTTGGGTAGCCCTTCACTGCTGCTGTGAGAAATCCCTCTTGCTTCAGTCAAAAGGAGGGGGAAGCCTCAGCCAGATGGGTGTGAACAAACTCTGGATGTCTTCATGGCAAGGCTGAAACAAAGACACACATTTACATGAGATTAGTTAGAATGTATATGAGGGTACAATTAGATTGTCACAGTGTGGCTCCAGATGATGTTAACACATGCATGTGGACTTGAGCATTTGGAGACGGATCATTTCCTTTCTGAAATCGAAACATTACTCACTAAACCATTTTAAGTCTAGGGATGCATATCGTTGACTTTTTTACGATACCGATACCGATACCGATACCACTGAACGATACCGATACTCAACCGATACATATCGTGATACTTTGAAAATGTATCATCCCACAATTACTCCCATGATATAGTTAACATGTCAAATGAATATTAAATTCAATTGTGGGACTTCTTGGACCTTTTAGTACTGAACAAACAATGAAAAATACATAAAAAATATGAAGAAAACCGATTATGGAATATCTTTTATAACACCCGCCATCAGGTGTGCCGCGTGAATAGCACATCTTGTCAATGCAAACAGACCGTTATAGCACCGTTATAATTCATGTTAAACCTGAGATTCGACTAGAGAACAAATAGATAATAGAATAATGGTCATGAGATCTCGGCATTGCACAAACAAACAAATCTCATTTGCCTTCACTGGTGAGAGAAAACAAATCCCATCACAGTTCATTTGTGGGACTTAACTTTCTAGTATTGAACAAACAATGAAAAATACAAATTCTAGGTTACATAAGCATTGAATACAGCCAGAAACACTTTTGTTACGGCTATATGAGCCATCTCTTCTCAAACATTTTGAAAAATAGTGTACTTCAATTATGAAGTGTTGCTCAGCCATACTGCAAGTGTGAGACATTTTTGTCCATGGATTCTTCAAATGCAGGAATCATTTAAATGGTTGAAGATACAAGAACCCTGGGTTCCAGAATACTACTGAGTATCAGATCCCTCACTTCCTGATAAACACATATTTCAAATCTCATGCCCCAGTTGGTGTTGCAGGCCTTTAGGTGAAAATGTGACTATTATTCTCATTGTGAAATACATTCAATGCATTACATAATTTAAAACAAATAAGGGAAAGTGTTGCATTCTAAAAATGAAATTGTAAGTCAGCATGTGGATCATTCTTATTTTGCTTGATATTGAGCCGGGGAGTCTGATGCACATCATGCACATTTCTGCCCACATCAATACATTGCGGAGTGATCCCACCATCAACCACATTCAAATGATTGAAAATCAGAAAATGCAAACGTGTAAGAGCTCTTTCCTTTCAGGCCAGACTCTATAAGTTGATGCCAGTAACACCAATCAAAGCTTTCTCTACTGGTTTGTGTGTGTTTTATGTGTGTTTTGTGTATGTTAGAACAGCAAGAGAAACATGTGAGAAAGCTTTCCAGGAAGTGCAGCCGTCGCTTGATGCATTTCTGATATTCTGTTGGAAATCTTTCTGGACATGAGGACTGCTAACATTCATCATTAACTTACACAATCCTCTGTGAAACACTATAGACACGAGTGTGCGATTGAAGATGTTTTGCAACAAATTGGTTCCCAAAGTGATTTTGGCGCAGTGATGGCGTTTTACACGTTTAGTTGGAATCACACTTGAGAGATGCATTGATTGCAACTAGTCCTTAGAGTTCACGCTGCTTTAATCACGTATGAAGCCTGAGCATTAAACATTAGTGACTCTTGCAGGTTATTTTAATTATTTAGAAAAGGCATAAAACTCAGACCACATAAACAACCAAACATTACCCATATTTCAGTGCAGTTTGTACTATTTTCAACGTTTCCTGACTAATTAAGTAGTGCTGAAACCAATAGTCAAGAGTTAATCAGCATTCATTTAACTCAGCCTCTGGGAACTTTGGGAGGGTAATTTATATTTTCTTATTTATCGACTACCTATTAGGACAAGTTGAACTATATTTATAGAATAGATTGATTGATAATGGACATATTGATAATTGCAGCACTAAACGTAACAGTCCCATCTATTTAGTGTATATGGTAGTTTTAATGCAGCATTGTGTTCTTCCAATCTTCTAAAACTGTATTGTACCTGGTCAATTCTAATGTTGGCGTGCTACATCTATGATGAATGTTATAAAAGGCCTATTTTCTCACTCATGTGCAAACACATGTTTTCACAACCTTTGGTACAATTATGTATCGGGTTGAAAACTTAAGATGTATATTTTCAAACCCTGAATATGTATCTAGCTGTATCAACAACACGGTCCCATTGTCAGTAATTAACACCATTTTAACAAAAAAAAAGGGGGGATTAATATATTGCAATTTTTCAATAACATTATACAACTAAAAAACAATTACAAAACCACAGCTTTATTTTGTATTATATTATTAGGCCTACTAAATATTACTTGTATGTTACTATACATGTTCATGGCTACTACCAACTTCAAAATGATACAGGGAAATTACATTAAAAGGTTTTTATGTCAATGTATGGTTGCTAGTTCAACAAAAATGTGTCACCTGGTAGCATACTTGCCAACCTTTAGACCTCAGAAATCGGGAGAATTTCAGCATGCTTATTGTATTTGTAAGTGCACTGACTTGCGGCCTGTAGCACCGTCCTTGATGGAGCATATGTGTGGGCTGGACCTGTATTTTACAGGAAAGGAGTGAGCAGAGAGTAGAGCAGTTGTCGATTCTTGTTCTGTTTTCTGTGAATATCTGCCTCACCCTCTCAGACTTTGAGTTGCGCGCGCTACTAAAGAGACGTGTTACCATGGAAACCAAACAATGGTGTAGCTGTATTAAAGTCCGAGTGGAAACAGTCGTGTGTAAATCTGATTTTGTCAGAAATCGGGAGAAATGCGGGAGAATATGACCCCGGGAGGAAACCGGGAGAGGGCAATGAAATCGGGAGGGTTGACAAGTATGACTGTAAGCAGCTGTTGTAAACTGAACAAAAATGGCTACTACCAGGTAACTTGATAGATTATTAGGTTAAAATCCTGTTGTTCCATTGATATAGAGTTCTGCTTCCAGGATGAATGCAGATTGCTCCAACTCAACTTGCGGTCAGCAAAGTCCAGGCAAGTCCAGGCATGTGTTCAGTTTTGAAACTAAACAGTTAAAACTCAATAGATATGAGTTACTATAACTTAGTTTATGCCTATAGTTGAGTGAACACAGACATATTTTTTCCAAAACATTACATTAGTAAGTTACATTTTTTTTTCTTT